>NC_035446.2:125201352-125351505 GCF_002127325.2 Helianthus annuus | reverse complement strand
GATTTTAACGAATCACATCTGCCATGATTGTTAACATGCGTACAGAGGTTAACAGGGAATCAGAATCTTTTCAATTAGGTCGTACCATCTTGACTGAATCTTAAAAGACACCAAGCTAGGTTTCACCTTTTAAGCTTCTTTATTTAGGCAGATCAATATAAAAGGAATGGTTTTGATTTATTTTATACATATTAAAACAAAACTCATAACATACATTCCATAATCTCAAATACAATTACATATTGCCCTAAACGGGTCTTTCAAATAGTACTTACCTCCATAGAGGTTTTTTTTTTTTTTTAAAATAAGTGGCAAGTCCACGCAGGGACTAATACAAGATAGGTGTCCATGCAAGGACTAAAGATAAGTCCACGTAGGGACTGACATAAGATAAATTGTCCACACAGGGACTTATTTCAAAGTAGAAATTACATTAGTACAACTATTAAGGGCTAGTGGTCACGTTTCTTCTTTTTGCCCTTTAGTAGGTTCGCCAAGCCCTTGAGAAATCCTCGGTGGCTCTTTTTCTCTTCTTCGAACTCTCTCTCCACACGATCTAGTCGATGGAGTATTTCATCCTGTTCAGGAGGAGAGAAACGTGGTTGTGGCGCTTGATGTGGAACGGGAGGTCTGGGAGGTATTGGATACCCATGAGCTGAGTAGTCCGGTGGTCCCATGTTTCTATGTGCTCCGTCAGGGTAGCGCGCATTATATCTTGCCGACACCACATATGGGTCGCGCTCATAGCCGTAGTTGTATTGTGCTTGTGATGGTTCGAACGGGTTGTAAGCCGTTGGACCCGTGTAAGCAGGTATGGGTTGGTCATACCCAAATGGTGGCGAATTTTGTGCAGCTGGTGCGGAGTTCGCCTCCTGTATAGGACTTGAAGGTCCTTCTTCTTGTAGTGGCGGATAGTGGCTACTACTAGAATGTCGAGGAGTGCTGAAGTGGATACCCCCTCCTCCTCGAGTAGACATACGAGCATTCGTCCTCCTACGCCTTGGCGGATCAGGTATTACTGGTTGCGCCGGCGGCGGAGGTGGTGGCGTAACTGCCTCAAAGCGTGAATCCTCAGAGGGATCCTGTGGATGTCGCGGTTGTTGAGATGTCTGTTGAGGTGGCGTGTAGTACCACTCATGTCGGTCAAACAACGCTTGGAAACTGTCTGGCCCCTGATAAGGTGTGCCATGGAAGGATGACCCATCAGAGACTTCTATCGGATGCGTGGGCGTACCACGCGCAGGTTCAGTTGGATCAGTATCTTCATCCATATGGTCCTCGGAGAAATGATCTTGTGGCCCTAGTGGAACAAAACCTGAAGGTTCCTGTATGTAGTCAGCCGGATTAAACTGACCTATGTAGTATGGAGTAGGGTCGTCATAATTCCGGGTCGATACTGAACGTTGTAGAGGTATGAAGGAAAGTTGTGGGTTGTTGGGATCATTTTCTGAGTTTGGCCCAAAGGAGTGCCGGTAGGATGGCGTCGAGCTGTGCGAGGTGGAATGACTCGCGGGTTCGTAAAGATCTCTTCGTCGTTGTGGCTCTTCGCTCCGTGTCATCGAAGGATGTCTTGTACCAGATGGTCCAGCCTCGTTATCGTGATGTGTCACGATTTCTCCTCTGCCTCTTCTTCCCCTTCCTCTTCCTCGGAATATAACAGGTGGCATTTTCCTGCTCCAAAACTTATTAAAAATTGAATTGAAAATAAAGACAAAAGGAGTATTAATTCGAATTTGTCCTAAGTTCTTGTCTAGACTCAAGTATGTGCAATTGTGTCATTGAGATTAAACACAATAGGGTAGTGTTTAATTCACTCAACGTTGGCTCTGATACCAACCTGTCACACCCCGTTTTCCACGTGTCTCACCGGTGGGCCCGGTGGGGGATTACCGTGACGATGTTGGCAACAATATAGTCAAACCACACAATTATATAATGCACAGCGGAAGCTTAAAGATAAATAAATATATTTCAACCTCTGATTGTAATATCAAATGTATTACAGAAGTCGAATGTATCCACAGCGGATCAAAATAAATAAATATTGTTCATTCAGATACGGCATCGAGTTTGCGAGACTATTCGTGATGCTTAGGCAGCTAATACCAGCCAATTTCGTCTAGCACCTGCACTTAATCTTTTTGGGGAAAATACGTCAGTTTACACTGGTAAATACATTCAACTGACACATTTGAAAATGTTTATTAAAATTGATTTGAATGCACAAGGCACAAACTCTTTTATAACTTGGGAAAATTATAATAAAATCTTGTGAACGTTTTACATGTTCTTTTATGCGTTCAGTAGCCCGGGTCGTGCCGGGTTAAAGATTTATAGAGACACCACGTTTGCGTAAAACCGTAGTATAAAAACCAACGGCTACGTCTTTTAATTTAATGTCGACACTTTATACCGGGTGTACGCCTACACCGGGATGTCGATGGTCGTGGCCATTTCGTAAAATGATGCCAAGGATATCCGGGACAACGGTCATTAAACCCCCCAAAGGCTTATAAGCAACAAAACTGTTTAAATGAGCCGATCATATTAGTTAATTAACCACCTAAGCGATGGAAGAATATAATGCTCAATCAAGCGGTATTAATATACCGTAACCCAAGCCCATATAGGGGAAATAAGTTAAAGTATTTACCTTTGCAAGTATATTTCCTTAATTTGGATTAAATCACCGATAGCTTTTACTGGGGCTCCTAATCTGGAACGAAGGTTTTAATTAACCTCTTAGAATCCTAACGGGTCGTTATAATGGCTGTAGCCTAGACCGGTTGGTTCCGATATATATATAGATATGGTTTAATCGCGCGAAAAGGCGAAAACCGAGAATGGAGTGTGATTCTGACCCAACAAGTTCAGAGACTTGTTTTATATGGGTTAATGGTTCACACTCTGGATTTTGGGGTTCAAATAATATAATTTGACCCGTATCGGCTAATTTATGAAAACTAGTTTCATAAGCCGAACCGTGCGCGCAATAGGCGAAACGGTTAACCATGAGAGTCGTACGCTTATTTCCTAAGTCAATATGCCTTAAATGGGTTGTGGTATCAGTAGGATACCTTCTGTGACGCCCGTAACGAGTTTAAGTTAATATTTTGCCCCGTAGGTACTTTTCGGTCATTTTAAAGACTTTTAAAAGAGCTTTTCGAGTTCTACAGGAAATCTGAGTTTCCCGAACAGCTTATAAAGCTTAAAATACTTTATTTATTATTTAAAATCAGTAGTAACTGGAATCGGGTCAAAAGACCTTGTAGAACTCATGTTTTGGCCGAAAAGGGCATATTCGGTATTTACCGAACCGTAGCCATAACCGCAGGTTATGAGCGAGGTAAAAATTATTAAAAATCTTTAAAATTCCCAAAATATTATTTTAATACAGTGGGTAAAAGTTTTGGTGACGAAATCTTGGTTTAGATAGGTGTCATGCTAATTGCGCCGTTTATTACAAAAGTTTATTTAAATTGCGCTAATTAGCATAACTCTCATTCTAGACCTCGGATTGACGTGAAACTTTAAGGACATGCTTATAATTTAATAAGCAAGGTTTTGGTCCATTCACGTGTCCGAAATACTCGTTTTATTTTATAAAGGCTGTTACGGTCAACTTTTAGGCGAATGACGGAAATGCGCAAAAGACTCGGATAACTCATGAACCGATCACAGAGGTTTATACCGACATGTGACCTGGTCCTAAGAGAGTCCTAAGGTATATTTATACCTCGCTAAAACGGGTCAGAACTGAAGTCAGAGCAAAAGTCAAATTTTTGCGACATTCGGCTTCGAACCGGTTCAATATAGCAAATGGTCGATTCAAACGAGCGCAAACAAGTTTATATACTTAATATCATATTTTATAAGTGTCAAAACAGGTTTCATAACATATACATTACAGATTATGCATAAATCGCTATAATAGCTTTCTGTTGACTTTTTAACCGCACGTTTGACTCGATATTTGACATAGTTAGAGTGGTGATCAGGGGGAACCTTTTTAGAGGTTTATTACCCACATAAATGCCAACTCATAACCACTTTTGATCCGTCATAAGACTGAACCATTTGCAAGTTATTGTTATGACAACCGTTAGTTACGACGGTTGTGTTTTTAGGCTATAACTATGGAAATGTATGACCAAAATGGTTGTGAACGACTTACAGAAGTGTGTTCTTGCTTATAGAGCAGAGAAAAGGACTTGAGAGCTTAGAATGATCAGTAGATGAGTTGTTTGAGGTGTGGTGAACATATGCTCACAATGTGGCTATTTATAATGTTAAAAAGGCCTTTAGATCATCACAACTCATGCTACAACTGATCATGGATGATGGGCAGGTGTCCCTAAGTGTTATGGGTCGAGTAGGGGGCACCCATGCCTCATTGATTGATGTTTGGTCGTTCAAATGCTCCAAAAGGCAAGTAGTTACAAGTATTCTGCATCTGGGCGTCTAATGCGGCCCGCATGGAAGTTCCATGCGTTTATAATGCGGGCCGCCTGGGATTTAAATACCAGGCGAGTAAAAGAGGAGGCTCGCCGCCCGCCTCAACTTAACCAAACATGCAATGCGGGTCGCGTGGGGCCTGATTTTCAGATTTTTAAAATCTTTTGAAATGATTACGAAATCCTGGTAATTAATAACGAAATCTTTCGTAATGATTTACCTGACCTTTCGGGTTTGAAGGGGTAACTTTGCGGTTTGGCCCTCGGTTAATTACAACTAAGGACCTCGTGTTATTTACCCGCGCTATTAAGTCCCCGGTTAGTTAATTTAATTATTTCTGAAAGTCTTAACTTTCATTGCTGACGCTTTTAACCCTTCTCATACGAGTTTGAGTATAACTCTCTCGTTTTAAGACGGAACTTCGCGGAATTTATACAGTATATTCTAGTGAGTGTATAATACTGTTACGAAGCCGTGGGAACGTTAAAGGGTCACTCAGAGGTAATATTAAACATGTTGACACAGTTAACCCCTGTAGCTCTTAATCTCTCACTTTCTTCCGCGTTTCGTTTCCGTACGATCTATGATTTATTCGTTTGAAGGTTCAAGCATTATTTAGGGTTACTATACAGTATATTTACCCTTGTTGACATTTATAACCCTCGAATTTATATACTTTCAAGGTTTGTCAAAATTGGTCCTTTATTTAATATCAATGCCACGTGTAAACAAATGACACGTTTTAACACATTATTGGACACAAAAATTCGAGGTGTTACAATCGATTGTACACATATCGAGTGGAAAAATTGTCCAAGAGAGTTGCGAGGGGCGTATGTTAGGGGAGACATCAAAAGACCAACCATCATACTAGAAGCGGTGGCGTCGAATGATTTATAGATTTGGCATTCGTATTTCGGTGTTCCAGGTTCAAACAACGACATCAATGTGTTGCACACGTCGCCGTTGTTCCAAAGCGTAACGGATGGTACCGCACCTTCCTCTCCTTTCTATGTTAACGGTCGACATTACAGACGAGGCTTTTATCTTGTGGATGGTATCTACCCGTCTTGGTTTGTTTTTGTGAAAGCTCCCTCATTTCCTGTCGAGGCTAAAGAAAATGCGTTCAAAAAATTGCAAGAATCGGCAAGAAAAGATGTTGAGAGGGCATTTGGTGTTTTAAAGGGTAGATGGGGTATACTACACCGACCGGTTCGTGCGACAAGCAAGAAATCAATACATAGCATAGTGTATGCATGTATCATATTGCACAATATGCTTATCAAACAAGACGGACGTGCAATATCCCCGGATTGGGTGCCGGATCCTCCTACACAAGTTCAAGTTCCACAAAATATCCAACTAGAATTGCGTAATGAAGAAACTCACTTTCGGTTGAGATACGATTTAATCGAACTAGTAGGTTCTCTAGGTTTGGAGTTTCCGGATTCGGACGAGGAGTAGGTTTTTTTTTTTTTTTAAAAAAAAAAATTGTATGTTTCTAGTATGTTAAATTGAAGTAGTATGTTTTAAATTTAATGAAATTTTTAATTTTAGTGTTTTATTGTTAATTTCTAATTTAAAATAAAAAATTAAAAAAATTAGTGAGATTTATAATTTTGTTTTAAAATAAAATTAAAATTTTCTAATTTTAAAATGAAAATTAAAAAAAAAATTGGGAGTGATAGAATTTCATCACTAGTGATACCACCCCTCCTACATTTCTATCACTAGTGAAAGAAATTTGGTTGATGACATGGCATAATTTAATTAGATAATGGGAATGATAGAATCTATCACTAGTGAACCACCCTCTTCCCCTTAGTAACGTATATATACGACCTCCAAGTTGCATGTGTTGAAAGTACACCACTATTGCACAAAAGTGTCAAAAAAAAAAACACCACTATTGCACAAAAGTGTCAAAAAAACTCAATCAAAACGGCAAATGGGACCGGATTTTAATTTATTCCAGCCGTCATATTTTTTTTTTAATATTTAAAATTACAAATTAACTATACTATGATTATCAACTTTTGTGAACACTTCTTTGATTTTTTTTTTTTTTTTTTTTTTTGTGTTTTTGAATTTTTGTACGCTTTTACCACTTAATTTTTAGCATTAACACTTAAAACCTCTTAACTTTCTAAAGACTTTGTAATCAAGTTTACGTATTTATTTGTATGTACATGCACTAGTACATAAATGGTTTATTGGGGCGTTTAAAATCGTTTTTTGACATGGTTTATGGACCGCCCCAACAAATAGGGAGTCAAAAAATAAGGCTATCTTTTAGCACGGTTAAGAAAACGCGTCTTTAAAAAGAAATAATAGCGTCAGTAAATAGAAACAACCGTGTCCAAAACCACTTCAAATAGGGAGTCAAAAATGAGGCTCTCTTTTAGCGCTGTTAAGAAACCACGTCAATAAATAAAAACAACCGGGTCATTAAATATAGATAACAAAAAAGTGCTAGTACATAAATAATAATAATAATAATAATAATAATAATAATAATAACAACAACAATAATAATAATAATAATAATAACAATACTGGTAATTTTCTATATTAGCATAACAAAAGAAAGGTTAAGAGTCGATAGATTCAAAACAAACATAAAACATAATACTTTGCTACCAAATGATAATAGTCAAACTCTCACTTCAAGACAAAATAAAAAAACTTGGAACTCCTACAGAAACAGATCTCCTACCAAATGTTCAAACACAAAATGAAAAAACTTTAACTCCTAAAGAAACAAATTTGCCACCAAAAGTTCAAACATAAAACAAAAACTTCAACTCCAATCCAGTTGTAGAACTCCAACTTTTACCTTTTTTTTGCATTGCTCTCTTCTTAGTTTTCATCACCACACCTGACAAAATTGAAATCAAAATCAATCAAGATAAAAAAAAAATATTAATAAACAATATATTCAAGACACAACCAAACTAAAAGATAATAACTAAGCATTTTCAGTATGTTTCCCAAGTTAAGTCAACACATGAGATATTTGCTCAGTAGTTGTCCCAAAACTTTATATAATAGCATTAGTTTTCTAATTATATTCAGTGTACTAACAATAAGACTATATATGAGAATATTATTCATTTTCTAATTATATTAGCTTTGTTTACTATATTTGACATGTGAAAATACATTTTACCTGTTGTCACGCATGCCTCTGACCCGTTGGAAACACCCTACTGATAAACTGTGGCGTTAATTCTAGGATCAGTTTGTCAATTTCTTTTTGCGGAAGACAACCTTTTTCGTTCCAAAGCTAAAACAAATAAATAGAAAACATGTAATTTGAAAAATATAGAATTTAGTGCAAATATACAAAGTATATAAATATATAGAAAACACTTGCCTTAATGGGAAAGTCATGTTGAATAGTATTGACAAACTCGTACATGTTTTTGATAACCATAAAACCACATTCCCAACCATTCTTTTGCTGCTTACACTGTTTTGAATTAAGAATTAAGAATTAAGAATTTTAAATGCATGAAAATAAACTGATAATAAAATAGAAAACATACATTCACCATATCCCAAAGAAATGGAAACCCAAAAGCTTCATCAATGACAGACGTAAGAAGGTAACTATGCTGGTCCTTTTCTCTACTTATAGAATCAATGATATAGCCTCTCTCAGTTGATGGACAAATGATAATTAGGGTCCAATGGTTACTACAAAAAATAAAAATCATACAAAAATTAAGTATGTATGTGTGTATGTATGGTGGAAGAACATAACTTACTTGGCTAAATATGGCGCAAGAAAAAATGTTTTGTCGGTATGGAACATAAACATATCTATGATATGTTCTTGAACGCCTTCAGAATTTTTCGTGCATGAATCACCTTTGATGTGGTGCGGATTAAAAAATGCGCTTCGAGAATTATGTGACTCATAAAAATACCTTAAATCAAGAACAATAAAAAATGATAAAGTTGGTAAACTGAATTGTATCTATAAAATGTTACTGTACCATGTAAAACAATAATAAAAACTTACATTGCAAACCAATGTATCACAGTGATGTCAAGCCAATCATTAGAAAATAGTTGTAACAACTCCACATATGGAATACTATCCTGAACCGTTTGGGGATACATCCTGGCCGGTGAAGAAATCTGAATGCTATGGTTATCCCCAACACACCTTGATAATAGTTCAACCATATCTTGAATTGCACGAGGCCTAGTCTTTGTTCTTTCCAAAGCAGTAGTTACTTCAGGATCGATAAATTCTGGATCTAGATTAGGAGCATGACTGTTTGCCATTTGTTTTTCAGGTAGTTCTTGCACTTCCATTAACTAAAAAGCATTATAAAAACAACATTAGTACTTATTGATTATTATAGAAACAAAAATCTGATTAGTACTCTTTTATATATGTTTGCATATATATAGAGATAGAGAGGTGTGTGTACACGCGCATTTGTGTGTGGATTGTTATATAAAACAAGTTGCTGATGCTTTACCATATTCATAAAACTCATCTGATCAATGTTTTGTTGAATAGGCATTTGTAGTTCATACGGGTCTTCCTCAATCTAAAATAACAAAAAAACTGTTAGAATCATAGTTATCAAAAGCGCTCGCCTGCTGCGCCTAGGCGCAATTTTCAGGCGAGGCGCAACCATACCGCCTTGTGCCGTCAAAGGCGCTCTTCTAGTAAGCTTCCAGCCAAAAAACAACTTTCCGGAGACTATTCCGGCCAGATTCCTGCCCAGTTTCCGGCGAACTTCTACAATACTTTCCGTATGGACATATTTGTGGTTGTGCATGGTTCAACGAAGACAAAAATTTGAATAGGAGAAAACAAAAGATGAAAGAATGAAAGGCATTATGACTTGCAGAAAGGATACTCAGTTTTGACCTTTGAAAAGGAGTGGAGAAATTTTTCTTAAAAGCTTACGTTAACAGTGTTTTGCAGAAAAAGCTAGGCACTCTAGGCACTATGTAGAAAGAAGACTGTGTCAATAGTTAACAAAATTCTTTTTCCTTTCCAAATATTCAAAATTATTATAGCAAGTACTCAACTATATATGTTAGAATTTCTTATAAAAAATTATCTAAAAAAGTTTTATTTTTTTAAACTACTCTAACTATATATGTTAGAATTTTTACAAAAAAGATTATCTTAAAAAGTTTTATTTTTTTAAACTAGTTAGATAATTTTAATATCTAACTATATAAGTTCTACAAATATATTTAGAGAGTACTATTAATTTTATACACCTACAAGATACATTAATTATCTTTTTCAACCCATAATACATTATATTATTTTTTTCAATTACGTGCGCTTTTTTTCTAGGGCCCTTGCTTTTTTTTCACTTTGCGCCTAGGCCCTAGGCGAGGCCTATGCGCCTCGAGTGCGCCTAACGCCTTTGATAACTATGGCTAGAATATGAACAAATCAAGCTAAATTAATATAAACTACCTCTGGATGATAACATGAAATCGCCGAGATGTCACCGGCTTGTGTTTGAGGCGAGGCGCCTGTGTGGCTTGATGAATCGAGCCTCGGGTTCGTTCTCAAGAAACTCACAGACCTGCTGGATGTTTCCTTGTTCACAATCTACAATTTAACAAAAAAAAATTAGAGTAAACATCAATATACTAAAGTATAATGTAATATATAAACAAATATACCTTTACTGCATCCCTTGGCCATTGAACAAAACAGTGAAGCATGTCTCCAACACATTTAATGTCCACAGTTTTAGTTACTTCAAGAACAGGCATTTTCTCGCAACCTTCAATGACATTATCTACTTGAACTTTTACAAAACCCTCGCTTATTAGTTTGCCATGTAGAATCCTATCAGAAGTTGGCCATATCTGCCCTATAGCCACCGTCAACTCATCGCTAACTTGGAATGGAAAAAGCATCTCACATGGTGTCAATTTCTGCGAAACCATAAAGCATTTTTTAAAAAATATATAACATTTTTAACAGCCTATAAATATATTACCTCGATAGGTGGATAGGATATGATCGGTCCACCGGAATTCTTGTCCACCCATGATACCGAGCCTTTCTCCTTGTTCGCATCCAAACTATTGCACCTTCTTGCTCGCTTTTTACTATTGTTGAACAATCCTCCATGAACCTGTGTTGAACCTACATAAACTCAAAATCCAAAACTACATCAGCATCAATAGATGAAAAAAACTCAAATATATATATATATATATATATGTGTGTGTGTGTGTGTGTGTGTGTTTGACATTACCTATAAGCTCGGAGACTGCCCGTGTTCTTCCGCCGTGTTCACGTCCCATAACTCTAACAATCGGGTCATCCTTTCCGGCAAAATAACTACCATCTTCTATCATCTCTCTCTCGGTGCGGACCTATAGAAAGATATTGTTAAATCATCCGTTTCAGATATATACAACTTTAAAAAAATAATCAAACACATTTACTTACCAAACGTTCGATTGTTTCATGCGAATCTGGTGCAAGTTCATACGAGTTAGTTTCTGGGTTTTTTATTTTTTTACTCATTATCCACGCTTTGGCACGTTTATCTTGTATAGTTTTAAGATATGGATACTTTGCTTCAAGTAGAGGCCATATGATATCGGTTTTAGCATCCAATCCCGCAAACCCAGTTCGTCCTAGTCGGGAGAAGTTTGTGTTCGCGTTTGCACTTGCTTTGGCCTTCTCGCTTATATCCTTCACACAAATCAACAAAATACAATTAATACTTGCAAACGTAATAATAATAATAATAATAATAACAATAATATAATAATTAATTCATACATACCAAAAATTCTTTGCTTGTCTTTTTCTGAACGAATTCATCCCAATGCGCAGGATCGAGATATGCATATTTCTCAAAAGGCCTTTTTCCTTTATTAACATAGTTGATAACAAGCCTGCTTCTGAATTTTGTACAAAGCTTCTTTGCTTTTTTAAGCATAAACTTTTTTGCCCCATCAGTTTGAATATTCCATAACCTCTAAAAATTTACAAAACAAAAGGTTAAACATAATACTAAACAAATATTTCATCTTATGATAATGTGTAAAAAAAATAAAAAACCATACCTTGGTATCCAACCATAATTCTTCCCACCGGTTTCTTTCAAAATCCTTCGTATCAATATGATATGGAAACGTTTGTCTAACTTTCAGCCCAAACCATGACATAAATGGAGAACTCATTGCACCCACCGGGCGATTATTTTTGTCAAAATCTACCTTATAATCCTCCTCTTTATAATTCTTTTGAAAAGAAGCAACACCACGTTTGCCTCTTTTTGACATAGCTATAGATTACAATTAAGCAAAAGAAATAACTAAGTTATTTAATTAGATACATATACATACATATTTACAAAACCAATATACATATTTGCCCTAGTCAACAACCAAGCATCAGTTTAAACATAAACTATGAACTCAAAGGTCACCGTAACTTCAGAAAGTGATATTGCAGAACAAATAACGGTTTCTAAGAAGACATAAATGCTATCAACATCTTGATTACAGGTGTAATTATGTTAATTAGATTAGTTACCTAATATTTGATTTATTTGAAAGCATATGGATATAACACAAAAGAAACAAAATGAAAAGCTATATCTTGCATTTGAAATTCATAAATCCAATTAGAATGGTGAATTTGCAATTTCCAGTAAACTTTAGAGGCCACTTTCCTAAGATCACAAATTTAAAATCATCAAATCAAAAGTGTGTAATACAAAATCTAAGAATTGAATCCACGCCTTAATTTCAGCAATCAAAATTGCAAAATCAACAAAAAGGTAACAAATATATATAACAACTAGTCAAATAAATCATGATTCACAAGGTAACAATAAGAAACATTAAACTTGTTGAAAATGCAAATCATCAATTTAAACAGAACTATAAAGCTTTTAACATGCAAAGATACTTACAAATTAAAATGAGGGAAATAGGGAAGAAGCTACCTTCGTTCACTGTTTTAATATGGCAAAACAACGTGGACGGTTTGGAGAAGAATATTAGGTTTAAAACTAACGTGGGACTGTGGTAAATGGGGCGGGAGCGGGTATTTTATGAGAAATTTATGATAATGTGGCGGGAGTGGGTTTTTTATGAGAAAATCTTGATTTTCTGAAACGGTTTTTCACCCATTTTTTTTCCAAAAAAAAAAAAGAAAACATTTAGGGCTTCTTTTTTAATTGCCGGAAAACCATCTCCGTCGGAGACGAGGCCGGAGACCCAAACTCAGTTATACCTTATGCATACTCTAATTCGCCGGATCTGTGCTGAAAAAGCCTAAATCGAAACGTAGGATATAAAAATCTCATGTGGAGGATGGATTATGAGGCCGCCATTGCTTCACATAATCAGCTGAAGCTCAGTCAAACCGGCTTGCGTCGCCACCAGAGTAGAGCCATTCTAGGAATCGGTATAGTGGAAACGGGGAGATGAATGAGATAATCATGATTAGTGGCGGAATAGAACGGTGCGGGAGGTGGAGCGGTAGTGGTGAGTGCCAACGAAACGGCGAATGCAAAGAGAGATGGAGAGATTGGCGTTAGGGTTTCCTCCATATTTGCTTTACCAATTTTAAAGTCACCTAATCTCTGTGTGCTTGTAGCCTTCATAATTTAAGAAAGTTAATAAATTTGTTTTCCCAATTCCCATATAACAGCTGTCTCCGGTTCCCCATATGGCTTTTCACTTCCTTTTTTTATTCTTTTTAGTTTATTTAAAACATTAGATTTGTATTTTTTTTTTATTTTTAGAACCTATATAAAAAAAACCCTAAGTAATTAACAATTACTATCACGTACAGTATATACACATACTAGGTTGGAACCCCGTGTATTACACGAGTTGAATAAATGTAATTTTATATACTAAATAAAAAACAATATACTTTTAAAAACCTCATTTATTACATGTGTTAAGTAAATATAAGTTTGTATATTAAATAATAAAAAGTTATATCTTTAAAAACCTCATTTATTGTGCGGTTTGAATAAATATAATTTTGTATACCAAACAATAAAAAAATTATATGTAAAAAAAAACCCTGTGTATTCACGGGTGGAAGAAATGTAATTTTATATACTGAATAACAAAAAAAAGGTATACTTTAAAAGAACTTTGTGTATTGTATTGGCTTTTATATATGATGTTGTCTATTTATGTTTAATGTTTGAGAAACAATTTTGGTATATTTTCTATATTTTTTGAAGATTAAATTATTTATGATATCATCCGATTCTTGAATCCGGTCCGACCGATCCAACCGGTTCGACCAGTGAACCGGTAAACCGACCGGTTCACTATCCGGTCCGGTCATGAAAACATTGATTATAACCATTTCAAACATTAGAACGCAGGGTGTGGGCGGCTTGGGTTGGGGCATTGCTTGACACGTGGTGTGTGGGGTCCATAAGGTAATTCTTCAAAAGAAGGGGTGTGAGGTGGCGTGGTTTCGGCTGGCGTGGCCAGCCTTGTAGATTTTGATTTTTTTAACTATTTAAAATTCCATTAATTAAATTAACACACTAACTAAAATAGAAGATTGTATATTTTTTTTTCAAAAACTACAAATAAAATTAAAAAAAACTACATGAAATAAAAAAAGCTACTTAAAACAAAAAAAAAGATTAAAAACTTCATGATTTATCCATGTCATATAGGGATGTAAACGAACAGAACGAACACGAACAAGGCCTTGTTCGTTAAGGAAATAAATGTGTTCATGAACGGTTCATGAACACTTACCAAACGACATTTTATGTTCATGTTCGTTCATTAAGGAATTATGCATGTTAACGAACGGTTCACGAACACACAAGAACACAAATAAATTTGGCGAACGTGACAAATGCTAAAGGTGGATGGCCAGAGAACGAATGAACGAATGTTCACGAACACCTTACCGAACGTTCACGAACACAATAGAACGAATGAGACCTCTATTCATGTTCGTTCATTTAACTAATCGAACGAAATTTCTTGTTCATATTTGTTCGTTTATTAAACAGACGAACATAAATGAACTTCCCGCCGAATGGTTCACGAACTGTTCGCTGAACTTCAGTTCGTTTACAACCCTAATGTCATATTTTTTCAAGATTTCTTGTTTCATTTGCATGTCAATTCCAATTATGGGCCGGTACGGTGATTGATGGGCATGACAAGAAATTTCATATCTTCGCATTTTTCTTTTAGAGATATTTTTTTATAGTACGACACTTGGATATTTTTTTCCATCTCGATCCTTTGTTGTTGGATGAAATTGAATGTGTCGATTTTCGTCCCAATTTCTTCCAACAGGTCGGTGTAAAACCCTTTACCTGAGGCCGAACCCGATCTCCCTCTTTGAATCCGCTTTTTTGATGTGTCTCTACCTGGTGGGCGGGAAGGAGACTCATCAAAATCATCCAAATTACGATCAAGCTCTTGATTACGAGCAGTGGTAAAAATGGTAAAAAAAATGGGTGTGGATTTATAATGTTAAAAAAGAAATATTTTTTTAAACAAAGTAGCCGTTTGGCAACGGCTAGCCTAAACGGTCATCTCTCACCAGCCACCTCACCCCCCCCCCCCCCCCCCGCTCCACGCCAGGCTTCAAACCCACGCCAGCGAGGCAACGCCATAGCCAACGCTGCTGGCCCGGTGTGGTTTAGCCAACGTTGCTTTGCAACCCTCGCCCCAACCAACGCCCCACACCCCATAGCCTTATACCTGAAATTGGGGTTTAATGATTGCAATTTACATGAGTGCCAACATTATTAAAAAATACATTTAATTATTTGTTATCTAATTGATTTTTTTGCATTTCTATATTTTAACTCTATATACATTTATGCGGTTACTAAATCCGGTTAGACCACTTTGACCAGCGCACCAATAATGCCACCAGTTCAATGTCCGGTCAAGTTATAATAATATTGTTCGCGGATCATTGAAGTGTGTGTAAAGATGTTCGTGACGTTGTCAAATTGGTCAAATGTGGGTCATTGTTAATTAGAATAAGTGTGTTTTGAATAAATATTATAATTTTAATATAATAAGTTTTAAAAAGTTGGTCAACAATGTTTGATCCATGCGCAAATTCCCAGCCAAAATTTATGGTGGCGAAATCTAGTTCCTTGCGACGTAACGGTTTTTTTTATTAAATTGTTGAGTTTTATTATAAACAAGTATAAATATTAAAAATAATTAGGATGTCTTTTTTATTTGTTATGCCAAGTGTGAGTACTATTAAGACTTTATTTTTATGTTTTAGTTTGCTATAGCAAGTGTCGTTACTATGACAAACTGAACGAATACCTATCAAATTCCGCCTAGGTTCGGCAGCAACGTGCAGGCTGAATCATCTAGTTGAGTAATATCATGTAGTACTTCCAGTCAAACAATAATCATTAATTAAGATGCGAAAGAAAAATTATTTGACTATACAACTTTACCACAAGAAAAAACCAATAAAAAATCTAGTGATAATTAAAAAAATTAGACACAAAATAACAATCTTTTACTAAGTTTCCACTAGAAAAAGTTCAATAAAAATGAGATCATCTATCACATGGCTTATCTTCATCATTGTCTATCCTGTACAAAAAAAAATTGTATTAATAGACTACAATTAAAAAAAATAATACAAAATGTGTGTGTGTATATATAATCTCAAACCTTGATCATTTAGTTTGATGTGGTTTATCAGCAATACGTCCCTTCCGTGTGGTCAGATCGTAAGTATGTGGTGCCTTCAATCCTGTAATTACCTGGTTGAATACCGACTGAAAATGGTGGTAGATCATCAAACTGGTCATATTCTTCCTCATTAGCGACATTGTCGACACCAATAATACGTCGTTTACCTTGCAAGACGATGTGGTATCTTGGGTTGCTCGGGTCATTGACAAAAAACACTTGTCTGACATGTTTTGCGAGAACAAATGGTTCAGATGCATAGCCATCACTTTTAAGGTCTACAAGAGTAAAACCGTATTTATCAACTTTGACACTTGTACGATTATTCACCCATTTACATCTAAACACAGTTTGAGTGAAATCATAATAATCTAATTCCCAAATTTCTTGTATGACACCGTAATAAGAATCTTTAGCAATTCTTATCATTGTATCATGATTCATCCTATCAAATTCAGCCGTTGATGCTATTATTGTAACTCCACTGTTCTGCATTGTACTTTTTGCATCTTGATCTTTAGTATAAAACGTGTAACCATTAATGTCGTACCCTTGGTAAGATTTAACTTTAAAATCTGGACCTTGCCCTAACTTTTCCACAATTCTGTCAACCTTAGTTGTTGTTACCTTAGTTTTCATCCAACTAGAAAACTCCTTATTATGCTTTATTATATACCACATATTATCCTTACCCTGGTATGTCGCCCGTAAAATGTTCATGTGTTCTTCAACAAATGGAGCAAGACAAGTCATGTGTTTTAGGACTAATAAATGTGCAATTTGTAAAGTGTCACGACTTGGGATGATGTTTTTCATACCAACACCTCCAACCCCATCAAGTTTACCCGAGTGACGAGATTGAGGTACACCAATACTATCCACACCTTCCAAATAACCTGTACAAAATTCAAGCACTTCCTCGGAAGCATATCCCTCAACAATACTACCCTCAGGTCGGTTAGGATTTCTTACATAACCTTTTAAAAAACCCATATATCTTTCAAAGGGGTACATGTAACGTAGAAACACTGGGCCACAAGCCTTAATTTCCCCTACTATATGGGATACTAGGTGAACCATAACATCAAAAAAAGACGGTGGAAAGTACATCTCTAGTTCACAGAGCGTGATGATAACTTCTTTTTGCCATGTATCCAGTGACTCGGGATCAATAACTTTCGAGTGAATCGTGTTAAAAAACAAACAAAGTTTTGTGATTGTATGTCGGATGTTCTCTGGTAACACTCCACGAACTGCAATAGGAATCATATGTGTCATTAAAACATGACAATCATGAGACTTCATACCAAGAAGTTTACAGTCTTTCATTGACACTAAACTTTTAATGTTTGCAGAATAAGTTGATGGTACCTTAATATCATGTAAACATTTGCAAAACTTTGTTTTTTCTTCTCTTGACATAGTATAACATGCAGGTGGCAGAAAAATACGGTTGTCTCTCTCAACAGGGGCAAGCTCTTTACGTATTCCCATATTTACCATGTCTTTACGGACATTTATCCCATCTTTCGTTTTACCGGGAATATTTAACAATAAGCCCAACAAGCTATCACATACGTTTTTTTCGATATGCATAACATCTAGGCAATGTCTAACATCTAAATGTTTCCAGTAAGGTAATTCCCAAAAGATTGATTTCTTTTTCCAAATAACACCTTTCTCAACGCGAGTTCTTTTTCCCAACACAGTTTTTTTTCCCAACACAGTTTTTAAATTTTTAACTCTTGAAAATGCATCAAATCGTTTCCTTATCTTTCGGAGCTCGGTACTACCATCAAACTCTTCCTTTTTCTCTCGATAAATGTGACCATCCGGAAGGAATCTTCGATGTCCCATGTATACAGTTTTTTTGCAATTTTTTAAATATACTGAACTTGTCTCATCTTCACAAACAGGACATGCTTTCTTACCTTTCGTCTTGTACCCTGACAAGTTACCGTACGCAGGAAAATCACTTATGGTGCAAAAAATCATGGCCCGCAATTTAAATTGTTCTTTCTTGTAAGCATCATACATATCTACACCTGAACTCCATAGAGTTTTTAAGTCTTCAATTAAAGGAGACAAATAAACATCAATATCATTACCAGGTTGTTTCGGACCCTGAATCAACAAAGACATCATAATGTATTTTCGTTTCATGGCTAACCACGGTGGAAGATTGTAGATACATAAAAGAACCGGCCAAGTACTACGGAGACTACTCATGCTGCCGAAAGGATTGATTCCGTCTGAACTAAGTCCAAACCGTATGTTTCTAATCTCTTCTCCAAATTCTGGATACATGTTATCAATGTTTCTCCACTGAGGTGAATCTGCCACGTGTCTTAATTTTCCATCATTTACACGCTCATCTGAATGCCAACGTAATAGTTTTGCCTCTTTTTCGTTTGAAAACAGACGTTTCAATCTCGGTATGATGGGAAAATACCACAACATTTTAGCCGGTGGCCCATTTTTTGTCACATCATCATCAACTTCATCGGTTTCTTTTTTACGTTTATACCTTGATGCATTACATCTAAAACATTTATGTTCATTCTCGAACTCATTTCTATATAACATACAATCATTTGGACATGCATGTATTCTTTCAATTTCTAATCCCATAGGACACATCAACTTTTTTGCTCGGTATGTCGAAAGCGGTAACTCATTACCTTCGGGAAGCATGTCGTGCAAAAGCACTAATAAATTTGTGAAACTTTTATCACTCCATCCGTTTTTTGACTTTAAATGAAACAACTTCAACACAGCATTAAGTTTCGAAAATTTTTCACAACCGGGATACAACGGTTTTCCTTCTTCTTCAAAGAGTTGTTGTAATTTTTCTTGATCATCCGCACCAATATTAGTCTCTAAATCATGAAACATTTCATTTAAGTTGTCATTTGGGTCATTAAAATGATCATTATCGTCATCAATATTTGAATCATTGTTCTCCCTATTATCATCATCTAGATTGATTGACGTTGTGCTAGTGTTGGTAAGTGATTCCCCATGCATTGACCAACATGTGTATCTAGGCATAAAACCACGTGTAATTAAATGAAACTGTATGTCTTTGATATCATTAAATCTTTGGAAATTTTTACAAATTGTACAAGGGCAACAAATCAATCCACTTCCACTATTCAACCGATGTGTTTCAGCAACCCTAAGAAAATTTCGAACGCCATCTGTATATGTCGAGCTTGTACGTGTGCTATGGTACATCCAGTAAGTACGATCCATCTGCAAATTAAAAATAAACAAATAAATCATATAATTGCATATATATACACACACATATATGGTGTAAACTAGTGTTCTAAGGCGGTGGATCCTAACCCACTTTTTGAATATTCTATCTCATATGTATATATTTTAACAAGTTGACTATTTAAGAAAAAATCGACAGCATTTCGCCTTAACTCCCCAAGTATGCGTGTAACCCGCAAACTCGAAGGAGCTAAGGCGAAATGCTACCCATTTTTTCTTAAACAGCCAACCCGTTAAAACATATACAGATCCTAAAGAGATAGAATATTCAAAAAGCAGTCCCAAAATGGGGACAATCCGAAATTTATCTCTATTAGATAAATTTCGGACGGGTATACTCTAAAGGTTATCTAGATCTAGATGTATATGCATATAATCAATATATATAACAACAAATGGAATATGAATAGAATTTCCGTACCTTTAAATTGGTGATAGAATGAAGAGTTGACGAAATTATAATTCTTCAACTTTTAACTACAATTAACAGCATATAATCAATTAATACATGAATGAAATTAACTAGAGGTAAAAATATATTAACAATTAATGAAACAAAATGAAATTTTCCTACCTTATATGGGTTGTTGAATGAATTTAATGCTGAAGATTTGAGAAGATACAGCTAACTCAATCAAGTGGACTGTGGCTATGGTTTTGGGAGTAACAGTGTTTCTGAACTACAATAAAATGAAGAAGAGGTTAGAAAAATATTAAAAGGGAAAGCATATAATGAACGAGCTTAGTCACTTTTGTGGCATCATGACTTGCGTATATGGGTATCTCAATAAGTAATTACTTTTTAACTCATCATTAGAGGTTCAAACTGACCAAAATATACAATATTCTTTCTGGTGATTCTAATAAAAAGAAAAAAAATCAGGAAACGATATAACAAAAACTAAACACATAATTAAAACATGTCACCAAGTTTAAGACGCATACATTTATTAAAAATCATAATATTAATGGGATCTAAGCTCAAGTCTGATGACTTCAAATCAAAACTCAAATCGTATATCTCGGATGATTTGAGAAGGTCAAAATGAGGTATCCAAAACAGTACAGTACAACCCGACCCGAAACCCATTTCAACCCGGACCCGTTCCAACCCGAACCCGTTTTGACCCGAACCCATCCCGACCCGAACCAAAACAACCCCTTTTTATTTGACCCATTCTGACCCGGACCCGTTTTAACCCGAACCCATTTTGACCCGCAACCCAACCCAACCCTAAATCCAAACTCGATTTCCTTAGAAATAGATTAGAAAATGACCATTTTACCCTTTTTTTTTACTAAACCATAAAAAAAATTAAATTTCATACTTTTGTCCTAACATCATACCTTCAAAATCTTTATAGCATATTACATAAAAAGTCTTTAACTGCTAGCCTCTGCAGTCCACATTTGCAGAGCATTTTATAACAATTTACAAACTTACACATCTTTAATAGGTATAATCAAACAAAGAACTCAAGTTTTGCTATATTCTGGTATCAATATATGTATCTTGTGAAAACCCAAACAAAAATTGTTCATAAATCGCAACTAAATTCTCACAATTAAACCCAGCTACTTGCTAATAAAATTAATAACTAGTCAACAAGATTCAACCTAATATGAAACCATTCATTAATTGAAAGTACCTGGTTCTTCTAAACAAAAATCCACAGTAAATTCAACTATAAGCCTTAATCCATAAGTGATCTCAAATCTACTGGTTAAAGTTTCTGTTGCTTGGGCAAACGCTCAAGGAAGGTGATCTCATATGTTGGACTCGGGTTCATGAAGTAGAAATACGGGTCCCAAAACTTAACACCGCGAACCGTTGTACCATGGAACATGTTCTGTTTAAGGTTCATAGCCACTGGGACAATCCTGTCACTTAACTCAGCAAACAAGGGACTGAACCGTAGTAAGAAAGGTTCACGACAAGTGGTGCCTTCTGGGCAGACCACTAGGTCCCCTTTCTGGAGTAACTCTTTGATACGGGCAGCATCCGCTTCACGTTCACGAGTGAGGGCAATTGCGAGAATTGGTGACATGAATCTCGAGAGTTTGCTAACACTGTAAGTAACACAAAACGGTTTGCGTCCAAGTGCAAGTCATAGCCATTGTAAAACTCTGGTTTGTTTTTTGTTTTAACCATTATTTTGCTATGCTCATGACAGTTGCCAACAAACAAAATGTTTCTTTTTAGTCTTAAAAAGTCAAACTTTTTTACTTTCTTTGCAAGTTTTACTTAGTTAACAGTATTTTCTATGGATATATCAAAATTTATGTGATTTTCTGAACCCGGAGGTAGATGAGTAGATGACATATATTCAATGATGTGGATTCAACATTTGACTTTTTTAGTCGTAGGTCAACTCACAAAAATACAGTAAGTTAGAATTAATTGTTTGTAAAATCAACTGATTTGTGTGTTGAGAAGAACTAAAGGAGATGAGGATAGTGATGTAGCATCACATGAGAGTTGAATTAGTGTTAAAACTAAAATGTTTAATTTCAATGCAGGAAACGAAATATTGAATAGCGAAACAATAGTTTCTGAACTTAACTTAGGAAAAAAATTTATACAAGTAAACATGTGACGAGTCATCAAATAGAAATATAAGATGGGCTTGATCAAAAGATAAAAAAGCATGGACTCAACTGAGCTGTAGCTACCAATATTATGCTTACGGAAAAAAAAGTTATAGAAGTAAACATGTGACAAGTCATCACACATATTCGAACATGTGACGAGTCATCACACATATTCAATACTTACAGTGTTACCAAACTCTCGAGATTCATGTCACCAACTCCCGCAATTGCCCTCACTCGTGACCGTGAAGTGGATGCTGCCCGTATCAAAGAGTTACTCCAGAAGGGGACCTAGTGTTCTGCCCGGAAGGCACCACTTGTCATGAACCTTTCTTACTACAGTTCAGTCCCTTGTTTGCTGAGTTAAGTGACAGGATTGTCCCAGTGGCTATGAACCTTAAACAGAACATGTTCCATGGTACAACGGTTCGCGGTGTTAAGTTCTGGGACCCGTATTTCTACATCAGGAACCCGAGTCCAACACATGAGATCACGTTCCTTGAGCGTTTGCCCGAGGAAATGACAGTTAAGGGTGGCGGAAAATCATCTATCGAGGTAGCGAATCATGTGCAGAAAGTGTCGGGTGGTGTTCTTGGAAAAATATTTTAAAATATTTTATATGTATATTATATCAAAATACCATATAAAAATATGGTATATCTGCAGATATAAAAACTAAATATTATACATGGCGATACACTTGAAAAAATATTTTAAAATATTTTATATGTATATTATATCAAAATACCATGGTATATATGGTATTTTACATGTATATTTAACAAAAACCTAAAATCCAGCTACTTTATAGCTATATTTAATTGCTATTTATATGAAAAAAAAAGAATAAATAAATTGTCTAATAGCTATCTATTGCTACAACCCTAATAGTGAGCCTAGACCTATACGCTACGTAGCGCACTATAGCGATTGATACACTCGCTATTGACAAGAATGGATTCAAGCAACCCAGTAAGCAAACTTAATACTTCACTAGGGGTGCAAAAATGGATGGTCCCTAGGGGTGTTATCGGGTCAGGTAAGGTTTCAAACTCACAATCCTTAAATTTATGTTTTAAAGTATAATCCTTTTTAATATGATTGCTGGAGGTGAAATGGATGCCAGTGGGTCACTAAGCAAACCTAACATTTCACTAGGGGTTTAACTATGGATGGTCCCTGGTGGTGTTAACGGGTCGGGTAGGGTTTCAAACAAAAGATCCTTAAATGTATGTTCTTAAAGCATAATCTTCTTTAACAAATGCATGCGTTATACCAGAGCATCAAATAAAAACTCACCTTTACGCTGGACGACAGAAATTCGCCGAGGTGTGCCGGGAAGAATGGAAAATCACTGTTGTAATCCAAATGCGGCGCCTTTGGAAGATGCTTCGGAAGACAAAGGAGCTCTGATCTAGTCTAATTTGGGAAGGAGGAGGATCTCAGCGAAGATTATTGTCGTTCGTGGCAGAGAGATTGAGAAGATAAACCCTTCGTCTCAAAAGGTATAACCGTCCCAGAAGAATGCGGCCCACATCCCCAAATACTTTAACCGTCCCAAAATAATGCACCGCCCCAAATGATTTCTTTTAATAACCCGGCTTGTTTTAGACTGGCCCAAATAAACCTTATTGACCCACTTTTTTATACAATGAAATTTTGTAGAGGTTTTTTGACACTGTATTTTTCTAAACCGCCCAAAAATGTTATTTGAACCGTCCCATAAACCCAGTTTTGTACTAGTGATGTCGGTATAAATTCTAGTTTATTAACGTTTTAACGTAAATTTTTCTTGAAAATGAGTTGGTTCAAACATAATATGTTATTATGCTTATTATTATGAACGTTTTTATTTGGTCTATGTTTTGTTGTAAATTTTATTTTTTGAGAAATGAGTCTAATCAAATATAATACGTTTTCATCCGGTATAAGTTCGAGTCATTTTACGTTTCGACACCGCCGCAACGCAACGCACCGTACCATTTTTTAACTTAATAAAACACTATTTTCATATGTGCTTATTTTTATGCACGTGTCGGTATGAATTCAAATTGATTTACGTTTCGAAGTAATTTTCTTCAGAAACATGTCGGGTTAAATAAAAGGGATATTGGATTTAAATAACCACAACTTTCATCAATTGGCTGATAACACTCTCAACTTTCGATTTGTACACCAGCACTCCCGACTTTCAACTTATTGGCAGATAACACTCCCTAACTAACATAACCCTAACACAGTTAGCTGATGTTAGCTGTCACGTCATCAAAGCTATCATGTTAGTTGCCACATCATCAAAAAAATGTCACGTCAGCTGTCACATCATCAAAAATGGCCACATCAGCAAAAACTAACTGGGTTAGGTTTCAGTTAGTTAGGGAGTGTTATCGGCCTATAAGTTGAATGTTGGGAGTGCTGGTGTACAAATCGAAAGTTGGAGTGTTATCGGCCAATTGGTGAAAGTTGGAGTTATTTATATCCAATATCCCTTAAAGAAATACGTTTCCGTGCTTATTTTTATGTACATTTTCAGTTGGTCTACGTTTTAACGTAATTTTTTTTCGAAAACCAATCGGGTCAAATATAATATGTTTTCATTAGACGGTATAAATTCGGTATGATATTTTGTACCCACTTTTCTAAATTTGTTTAACTTATTATTATTATGATTATTATTATTATTATATAACTATTAATTTGCAATAAGTTTGGGCATTTAGGTGGTGTACCAGCAGCTTAATTTGTATTCTCTGCTCTTTGATGTTGTACTGTTTGCATAAAGGTTTGTTTTCATTTGTATTCAAGTTTGCAATACAAAATTACAACACGTGGAACTCGCCCAAGCCTTCCAATAGCATTCCTCAAACTTCAGCAAAATCCCTAATCTTTCCATTCTCTCAGATCGATGCTATCTTTTTTTAGATCGAGTTCATCACTCCCACTAAGTACATGTGTTCGAGTTAGGGTTTTTGAGAGATGGAAATGATGTCGGAAGGAGGTGGAGGAGGATCGGTGGGGGACGACAGAGGGATGCGGAAGCGTGGAAGCCGTGGTGGAAGGAATAGAAGAATAACTTTCATTTCCTATTTCCCTTTGATCCTTTCTTGCATGTTTCCTAAGGTTTTTTAGGGCTTCATTCTTAGATTCTAAGTCTCCGTTCGAAGACAGTTTCTTTGAAGGTTTGTGCTGATGATGGAACCTTCTATGTTTTGGTTTTAGCCTTTGCTACCAATTAATTGAGATTCTGCTATTGAGGTATGGAATTCGCTGATGTTGTTACTCTAATTGTTTGTGTTGTTCGTGCCGTTGTTTGAATCAATTCTTGATTTCTTTCACTGATTGTGTGTACTTGGAAGGAAAATACATTCATTGTGATCGACCATTTGTGGCCATATCTGACGAGAAACTGTTTAGTCAGTGTGAGCTGGATACATAATGAGGTGTTGAAAGCTTCTTTCTAAAGAAGCTGCTTGGGTTGTTCTTCCTGATGGAACTACTTATTTCATAAAGTATGTTGTTTTACTATATTGTTTATAATCATTTAAATTAACTCAAACTATTCACGGATTGGTTTTGTTGTTGTTTATCTATTGGTTGTTGTTAGATCTCGGAAGTTATGAACAATTGTGATTGAATAGGATCAACAACCCATCTCTCTGCAGGTATAATCCTAAGCGTAGCTTAGACTTACACATGTTTTCATAGGTTGTATATCTGAATTGTTATCTCTCTAGAAGTTAATTTTGCATCAACTTTGTTTTTGTATTCAATTAACCCTAACATTAATGTATTCGCTACATTCTGTTGGCTATTTTCATTCAATTTGTTGAACAAATAATTTGCACTCGAACAAACATGAATTGCAGTTAAAGTTGAAGAAATTATGATTGTGGTGTACATTATGTGATTCTTTTTTTTTTTGCTGTGTGATTTGTAAGTTTTTCTTTTGTTGTTGAATCGATCGGTTTCGTTCGTTTGGAGTTGTTTGTTTTATTCAATATGTGTTGTAATTTGTACGTCTTTAGTGTTTTTGCAGAGTTTGAGATTGGGAGCTTGGTATTAAACGTGTTGAAGGCCTACTTGCATATGAGATTCAACCAATAGTTTTGAGATTGGGAGCTTAGTGATTTTGTGTATAGCAATGATGAGATTCAACCAATAGCTTCTTTGCTCACCCTTGCTGATGCACATGAAGCTTTTCATAGTTTTGTCAAACTTGAAATAGAAGGCAATGGGATGTTTTAAAAGGTCAATCTCGGTTGCGTTACCTTTGTACTTCAACAGTGAAAGACTCAATACGGTAGGCGCAAATCTCTCTTCTGATTCATTTATATTATATTATATCAATGCCAATTAGTAACATGTATATGCATTGTGTAGCTATAAGATGTGTTTAAAGTGTTTTCTGATGTTATACCGTTTGCTTAAACCCTTCCATTCCACATCGCAATTCAAACTTACCCCGTGTGGCAGCATTGCATTGCGTCGAGCCGAGGCCATCCCTCGGCAAAGGTAAGAAGGACATAACAAATCCATTATGTACGCATATTTGTATTGATATGGCTTGGCATGATATTGATATGACTCCTTATGAAGAACCCCCACTCGGCAAAGCTATTGTAATAAATGAGTATAAGTCTTGCCAATGCTATAGATTAACCAAGCTACAAATAAATTCTAACATGCTAAACAATCGGAATCTACCCTGTTTTTCATAATTAATTATTTGCTAATTGCTACATTTGCCCGTACAATTTACTGATTTATAGTCTTTGGAAGTGCAGTTAAAAGTGTTTATTGTGATTGCTTTGAAGATAGTTTCACTGTTTGGGCAAGTGTTAGTTCGTTTGAGTTGAATAACGAAAACTTGCTTTCTAGGGCGAAACAAGATGTTTATATACATTTGTTACATAAATATGATATTTTAGGACAATGATCTTCATACAAGTAGGAGTAAATACCAGTCGCTTTCTTAAATATGTGGAGGATAACATTGGATCTAACAAATACTTGTAGAAAATTGAGGAATCACATAAGCAGTAAGTTACGATTTACGAGTTTGTTACATATTAGTTTAGGTAGCCTTTGTATGCTTACTTTTAAAAGGCGAGCTTGAAGGCTTCCGTGTACTGCTGGATTAAAGTTGGTCAATATTAGGGTTGGTATGAAGCTGATATGTAATAATGTAAAAACACCAAATGGGATGAAAAAAATCAACTTATGTGATGCGTTCGCACATTTGGAACCTAAATGTCTCGGAGCGCCTCACGTTTTTTAAACCAGGTTTGTATGACATTGATTTTTGAGTTATACTATTGAATTATGTTTTGTTTCTAATGGGTATCTGTTGTCTTTTCTTTTGGTGTATTAGGCTTGAAGCTCTAAACGAAAAGAGGTCCTGGTTGGTGATAACTTAGCTGAAAAAGAAAGATAACTAATTCATTATTGTTATCATAGAGTATTAACATGATTAGTATTAACATGATTGATACTTTTAGAGTGTTGAAAATGAAACAGAAGATTATATGAATAAGGAATTATCAATGTTAAACTGGCAATAAAAAGCTTTAAAATTTGCTTCTGAAAGAATGTGTCTGTCTTGGAAGCTAACATATGAAAGGTGATCATTGTCTTTACATTGTTAAACGGCAGTTTTAACTTATAAGTGCATTTTCCAATTGTATTTATAATATATATGACGTAGTACCAAATGAAAAATGGTCTTTTTTTTTTGTTCAGGAAAAAGATAAGGAAAACAAGAAAGAATTGAAGGAAAGCATATACATACAATCAGATCCAAACTAATTCCTGGGCAGATTAAAAACAGAAGTTGGGTCAGAATGGGTGAAAGTTCATCCAGATTAACGATAGACAATTCTCCCATGTCACCAATAGCGTTTATGCTTTGTTTGTCTAGGTTGGGCCTCAATTTGTAAGCCCCGACCGCAACGCGGCGGGACATGCATCTAGTTATTATTATTTTGGTTTGATAAAAAAATCATATCAAGCTATTTAAATCTAACTTTTATGTAATATGGCCTCTATACTTCATTTTACTAAGGGGTTGTTTGGTACTCTCTTAATGACTATTCAGATGCTACCTTTTAATAGTTTAAAATCTCTGAATGAATAAGACGTAACCTCAAGTCTGAATGGTTAAAAGGTAACCTCTGAATGGTAAATCATCACATGTCACATTCTTCTACCTTTTCATTGGTAAAATTCTTAATGGTTCCATTAAGAGGTAACCTCTTAATGACCATTCAGAGGCTATCAAACAGCCTCTAAATACTTCTTATCAATTTGTATGCGTTTATTTTTCTAAATATATTTACTACATATACATTTACGTGGAGGGGAATAGTTTTGTTTGGTTATTGGCCAAAAATGGCGGCCAGTAACATGGTTTTTTTTTTTTTTTTAATTTAGCATATGATAGTTATCTATAACTAAAAAAGTGAGATGGAGAAAAGTGTCAAGCAGTTGTCTGCCACTTCTTCATTTGTTCTGTCAAATTATAATTTTATTCTCAGCATAAAATTATGATTTTGCCCTCAACTAAAAATTAGGATTTTAACCCCAGTTCAAAATAAAATAATGCTTTTGCCCCCAGCTATAGTCCTGCCAAATTACGATATTATCCCCAGTTTAAAATTACGATTTCGCCCTCAGCTCAAAATATAATGGGCGGCCGACATTCCCCTATTGGACCAACCAGTTTAATAGTTTATATCCACTTTAAAATTATGGTTTCGCCCTAGTTTAAAATTACGCTTTTCTCCCAACTTAAAAATATAATAACCCTTTTGCCAGCAGGTCAAAATTACGATTTTGCCCCTGGTTCAAAAATTACGATTTTACCCACAACTTATTATTTTATACCCGCTTTAAAATTATGGTTTTGCCCCCAGTTTAAACTTACGTCTTCGCCCCAAGTTCAAAATAAAATTATGCTTTTGCCCCCGGCTCAAAATTACGAATTTCCCCTCGGTTCAAAATTACGATTTCACCCTCATTTTAAAATTACTTTTTTGCCCCTAGCTAAAAATAAAAATATGGTTTTCCCCTACCTCAAAATTACGATTTTACCCTCGGTTCAAAATTATGATTTTCCCCCAGTTAAAAATAAAAATATGACTTTAAACCCAGCTAAACCGAAAATACGATTTCGCCCTAGGTAAAAAAATTACGCTTTTACCCTCAGACAAAATTACGTTTTCGCCCCAGTTCAAAATAAAATTTTGTTTTTCTCCCAGCTCAAAATTACCATTTTACACCAGTTTATTATTTTATACACACTTTAAAACTACGGTTTTGCAATCCAGTTTAAAATTACGTCTTTGCCCCCAGTTCAAAATAAAATTATGCTTTTGCCCTCAGCTAAAATTTACGATTTTCCCCTCGGTTCAAAATTACGATATCACACTCAATTCAAAATTACGTTTTTTTTGCCCCCAGAGCAAAATTAAAACATGGTTTTCCACTAGCGAAAAGTTAGGATTTTACCCTCCGGAAAAAAAATTTGATTTTTCCCCCAAGTAAAAATAAAAATATGACTTTGTCCCGAGCTAAAAATCGTGTCAAGGAGTTGCCTAACACTGTTTTTACTTTTTCTTTCTCGCAAAACTGTGGTACTGTTTTTTTAATTGGTTAAGAATTATTCGGCCATCGCCCCACAACGCGGACGGAGCAACACGTAGTTAAATACAAATAGAAAGTTAATTCGTTCTTTGAATATATCATTGCAGCTTCTTCTCTTTACATTAAAATTTTCAAGTTTTATCATAAATAGGTCCCCTGCCCACCGAATAGCACGGGTATAACCCGTTAGTTTTTTTTTTGGAAGGCAACTTTTATTAAAAAAAACACCGGCCAATCTCCAAAGCATAGATAGCCACACAAACAATCACTTACATAACATCAAAATGAAAAGAGCGTCAACCCTCCCATTTAACGTCATTACCCTTACAACGACTATTGAACCAAAGAAAACTAAGCGCCTTCACATCCGCGATAAGTTGAGTAATTGACACCTTCCTCTTCTTGAAGACTATGTCGTTTCTTGCATTCCAAATATGCCATAACGTAATCACCAGGATGCCTCGAAGGATATCCTTCTTCGGCTGAGAAAAACCGGAAGAGTCCGCAATGGCATGAATGTCTAGAACCGAAAACAGAAAAATCGGAGGAATATTACACCAACTAGCAATACCACTCCACACTCCATTAGTAAACAAACATTCAGCGACAATATCATCTATCGATTCAACCGGCCCATCACATAAAACACACCCAGCAGCCTCCACATTAATGTTCCTGCGCCGAAGAGCCTCAATGGTCGGTAACCGATTCAACCCAGCTCTCCAGAAGAACAAATTGCATTTGGCTGGAATCCATTTCACCCATTGCGCTGCATTAGAAGGCTCCATACTGTGCGCATCATTAACCCATAATTTGGTGTCCTGAACCCGTTAGTTATCTATGTGAAAAAGAAAAGAATATAAATAGTGACCACATGCTAAGCCATAGGTTTTTTTGCTAACTTGCACCAATTTTTCTTTTATTTTTCAATTTTTTTTTCTTTTTGTTAAGTTTTTCTAAAACGTGTCAATACCGTTTTGAATATATTTTTCAACTTTTTTTTACTTTGTCTTTGCTATAACGAGTGCACCGAACTTTTTGTTTTTGAGTTTAGTTTTTTTTTTACGAATTAGCCGATACTCTTTTGGACATATTTTTTTAACTTTTCTTTTTCTCTGCTATAATAAATACACCAAAACCGAGAGAGTTCGTAGTTTTCTTTTTTGTATACCTTTTTATTATTGTTTACCATATTGTTCTTATTTTTTGATATTAAGGGCCGACTTACAGCATAAATAGCATAACACGTTTACATATCATTTTGTTTAATTTTACGAATTTATTCATCGGTTGTTATGGTACGCGATATGTTTTGATTTTCAACCGCACCCCTACGCAACGTACGGATAACTACAACCCTAGTTCATACTAAAACGTAAAGCATTATCATAATTATCCACAGACTTTTCTTAGTTTTTATAATCACTATGACGCCATCCGGTCCATTAATGCAGTCCGACCGACAGACGACCAATCCGGTCCATTAATGCAGTTCGACCGACAGACGACCAATCCGGTCCATTAATGCAGTCCGACTATGCAACGTACAGGTAACTACGACCCTAGTCCACCCGAATAATTTGGGATGATTGTGGTTTAAAAAACCGGTACAATGGTGTATCTAAATTATTTTTTCTAGTTATACATATCTTATTGTTATCATATTGTCTAATATTGTAGAGATTGTAATTTGTAGACAGTAGTGATTGGTGGCAGTTGTAGTGGCGGTGGTATGGGGTAATGGAATGGACAAGTGAATGAAATGCGGGAGGAATGGAATGGAGGAGGTAATGGAACGGATGAGTTACCATTCCATGTCTTGTTTGGTTACAATGTGAGAATGGAATAAAGTATTACCTTTTGTTGTTTTGGTATGAGAGAAAAGATGAAGGAATAAAATCGGATGGCGGTGGTCAATGATGGCCGGTGAAGGTGGGTGGTGATAGGTGGCAGTTGTAGCGGCGGTGGTGGTTGGTGGTGGTGGTGGTGGATGGAGACGGCGGCGGTGATCGGAGGTGGTAGCGGCGATGATCGAAGTTGGATGGTGGTGATGATCGGAGGTGGCGGTGGCAACGGTGGGTGGCGACGGTAAGTGGCGGAAGAGGGTGGGTGACGGTGGTGGATGACGGTGGTGGTGGGTGGTGGCAACGGTGGTGGGTTGTGGTGTTGTTAATGAAGGGTGAAGAGGAAATGGAATGGAAAAAAAAACAGAGGGGACGGATGGAAAGCATTTTGGAATGGGCGTTCCGTTCCATCGATCAACCAAATACTTTTTTCTTCATTCCCTCACATTAGTCAGTTTCATTTTACATCTCGTTCTTTCATACCAAACGCTATCTAAGGGTTAATGTTGATCACAAAGAGGGTATTTATTAAGTTTAGTGATGTTCACTAATGACCTTTTTTTATCACTAATGACCATTTCTCAGTAATGACCTTCTTGAGTGATATACAACAAGGGGAGGTTCATTTGAGAAGAATCTTCTTAAAAGAAGAAAAAATGAATTAATCTAGACACTATATTTTTTTTATCAATGGTTGTAAATCAATATATCATTTTTGTCCACTTTTAATTAATGTTTTAATTACTAAGGGTAGAATAGACATTTTGATATACAATATTAATAAATATTTTAAAGAGTTACACAAATGTTATTAATGTAACCATAAATTCCTCCTTCACCATCATTACTATATTGGCTCCTACACAAATTTTATTAGAAGTGACAAAATTATTTAAAAATTATGTGTCCTACACATATTTTATTATGAGTCGCAAAATTATTTAAAAGTGTTTGAGTCTTACACATTTTGTATCCTACACCAAAATATTGTTTTAATGGTTTAGGAAACGTTGAAGATATAAGATCCATGTGCATGATTGTTTTTATTGTGTAAGAAGCATAACTATTTTATAAGATAGCCACATTAAATGATTAGATTCATTAATTTGAATAACAAAAACACATAAAAGAATCATTAAATGATTTGTTCAAATTACCTTTGTATCCTTTATTCTTTTTATTCTTAATTTTTAATTCTTCTCATTTGAACTCTCCACTATACAACAAACCTATAACACATTCAAGAACTATTTCCACATTTGCAACATTTTGACATTTTCTCTGCTACTCAATGTTTTAAAAACCGGTTTTTAAATCAAACCGGATTAGGCTAAAAAAATGGTTTAACCGGTTGAACCAGGTTGTACCGAGCGGTTTAACCGGGTTGACTTGCTAACTCTATTATTTCATAAATTACAACATCAACTCAAAAGTTAATCCAAAAATGCATGATTCCATATTAAAAGATGATCCAAAGTATTCATAATAAAAAATAATCCAAAAGATAATAAAAAACTATTCAATTTTTCAACAAACTCTTTTAAATGAAAGTGTACGATATGTTTAAGCCATATGAGTGTTGAATACATCAACTATTTTCGTTTCATACAATATTAAATAACAACTTTTAGTTACGAATAATCATAATATATAAAAATCACGTAAGATAAGTAACATATATAATAAAAATAAGTAACAACCCAAATTAAAATAACTCTGGGCCGGTACCGGTATTACGTTTCAAACCGGTATACCGGATTTTACCGCCGGTACAAACCTTAAGCCGTTTCACTTATTTACCGGGGTGTTTCGTACCAGATTTACATCTGGAAACGGCAATACCGGTATAACCGGCCGGTATTTACCGGTTTTTAAAACATTGCTGCTACTTCCTGCTTCTCTGGTTCTTGTAGTTAACTATCCTTCTGTATAAAAAATATATTAAAGAAATTTAAAAGAAATAATCAGACGTATTATGATTGATTTGTATTCTCAATTTCCATTTATAGATTTAACTGATTGCGCACTTGTGCCCTTTACCACTCCTTTTCCTTTCTTTTTTGGTTTTGTTTTCAATGTCTCTTTGTTTGTGTTTTATAGTTATTGTTTTTAGGAAAATTGCAAAACAGAAATACTCAGCATCAACCCCATCGATCAGATCGATTTAACATAAACGTTATATGCTGTTATAATTTATAACCACTTAGCAAGTAACATTTGTTAATCAAAAAAGATACAAAAAAGGAAGTAAGCTAGGGAACATATAGGAATGGATCAACGACTAATAAATGTGATTTCTTAGTTTATATGTTGAAAACAACAAAATACGTAGGAATGGATCAACGACTAATAAATGAGATTTCTTAGTTTATATGTTGAAAACAACAAAATACGTACTTTAAGTGCATATAATTTACAATTTTTAGTGTTTGCATATACGATCATGTTCATTTTTATCTTTTGTTTGTCATACGCCTATTCCCCTAAAACTATTGCAATTATTTATTCATCTATTTATTTGTATTTTTCCTCCTTTAATTTTCTCCATCTTTGATCATTGGTCATAAATTGAACTAGTTACAAACCGTCGTCGCGTCACGGCAAACTTCTTTTGTTATTTAATCTGTGTTTATATGTGTTTGAAATCACTCCAAGCGCCTTGCACACGGAACTGCTGACAAGAAAAAAAAAATGTAGAAAAAAACACTAAAAAATAACCGAAAGAAAATCAACTAAAAAAGTTGTATGGTAATAATGTTATTCGGTAGAAACCCGTAGTCAGAGATGAGCAAATAGTAATAGGTACAGGTACCGAATTTCCTGAACCGAAAGATCCTAAGTACAAGTTCGGTACCGACTTTTGGTGTTCCTAGTACCGGTTCGCTACCAGTTTTTACCTTCATATACCGGTTTCGTAACCGGTATTTTCGGTACCAATACCGATTCGGTATCAGTTGCCACCGAGCTCATCCCTACCCCTGAAACTAAAAAAAATTGTACGATATCGTTGTTGTTCGTACGGTACCCGTGATCAGGGATGGGGAAATGTACTGGGTAGCAGTACCAAATTTCTCGAACTAAAAGATTATCAAACTCAATCCTTTACCGAATTTTGGTGTTTTATGTACGAGGCTGGTGCTGGTTTTTACCTGCATTTACCGATAACGAACCGGTATTTTCGATACAAGTACCGGTTGACACTAAACTTATCAAACTTAAAAAGTAAAGAAAATAATAATTATTATAATATTCAAATAATAAAACTAATAAAAAACTATATATAATATTTTATTATATTATAATGGAGTAAAAATACTATTCGTTCCATTGTGTTTTTAATATATATGTGTATATATATAGAGTTAGGTTAACGTACAAGAGCCCTTATCCTACATTACGTACGCGATCATCTCAGCCGTCAGATCTTCATCCCACATTGAAATCGCATGTTGGTTTTTTGTAACAATTTCGCATGTTGGTTTTTCAACATGCGATTTCATCAAAATTACCACATACGAAATTGTTACAAAAAACCAACATGCGATTTCATCAAAATTATCACATGCGAAATTGTTACAAAAAACCAACATGCGATTTCATCAAAATTATCACATGCGATTTCATCTATGCTATTTTATAACATGCGATTTCACATCGCGTACGTTAGGCCATTTTGTACAATACACTTTTTCTATATATATATATATATATATATATATATTAAAATAATAAAACTATTAAAAAAACTATATATAAAATTTTATTATATTATAATATATTAAATATACTATTCATTACATTATGTTTTAATATAAACTAGTTGATTTTCCGCCCGCGCTTTGCGGCGGGGACCCAATGCCTGCAAAACATGTGTCAGTAACAGCAAGCAGATATCGAATATCAAAATACAAATAAAAATGTCGTGAAAAGGATAGTTACTCCGTCCTAAAAAAGCGATTTTAAATAACCTAACATATAATAATAGGACCCACACGTCCTACATTGCGGCGGGGACCTAATGATTGCAAAACGCGTGTCAGTAACAGCAAGCAGATACCGAATATCAAAACATAAATAAAAATGTCGTGAAAAGGATAGTCACTCCGTCCTAAAAAACGATTTTAAATAACCTAATATATAATAATAGGACCCACGCGTCCTACACGTTGGAAATTCGGTTGTTTTCAGTTCAATTATTACGGTGCTAACACGTTAAAATATGGATGAGCTCGGTACCGGTAACGGTACTGAAAGTATCGATCCGCAAAATCATCGAAATTAGGTACTGTCACCGAAAATGCTCGGTACAATACGGTATGGTATTTGAAGGTAAAAATCAATAAATACAGGTATGGTGCTAGACCGGTGTCGAACCGAAAATAACGATTCTAAAAACGCCAAAAGGTGGGTATCAAATTGGTACCGAAAATGATTTGGTATAGTAAATTTGGTACCGATTCGATACCGGTTTGATTAAAGGATTTGATATGATTTGCTCATCAGTAATCTAAATATCTAAGTTAATTTTACATGCTACAATTCATTCATTACAGAAAAAGACAAAAAATAAAGCAAAATAAGTTGTTGTGTATATAAAACCTCATTCAAACGAAATACAGTTTACTTATTGTGTGTATGAAAAGTAATCTAAATGGTGCAATTACTTGCATTGCTACGTTGCTACAGGATTTGATGAGCTCGGTACCAACAGGTACGGAAAATACCGCTACCCAAATCCGGAAAAGTGGGTACCGATACCGAATATACCTAGTACGGTACGGCTCGGTACCGGTACTGGTACGGCACCGGTATTTAAGGGTAAAAACCGATGAATACCGGTGCCAAACCGATACCGAGAATACACCTAGTTTGATAAATTTGATACCGGTACACGATACGAGCTCATTCATTAGTGATGTTACTATTAGTTAAATTCTATTTTTATTACTATATTCATTCAATATTTTTTACTGTTCATTTAGTTTTGTTTTTAATATATAAGTCAATATATAGGTCAATAAATAAATAAATAAATAAATATATAATAATAAGTAATAAAATAATAATAATAATAATAAAGATACTAATATAATATAATATAATATAATATAATATAATATAATATAATATAATATAATATAATATAATATAATATAATATAATATAATATAATATAATATAATATAATATAATATAATATAATATAATATAATATAATATAATATAATATAATATAATATAATATAATATAATATAATATAATATAATATAATATAATATAATATAATATAATATAATATAATATAATATAATATAATATAATATAATATAATATAATATAATATAATATAATATAATATAATATAATATAATATAATATAATATAATATAATATAATATAATATAATATAATATAATATAATATAATATAATATAATATAATATAATATAATAGAGTGGGAGTTGGCTAGAAAGCCTAAGTTTTCTAGAAAGTCTAAGAAGCAATAGGGAGGTGACATGTGAGTTTTAGTTTTTTTTATTTAAAAGGGCATGATAGTAATTTGATTATTAATTTAATTTTAAAATATTATATATCGTAAACTAACTATCCAGATATTTATGGAAACGTATATCTCTTTGACAATTTCAAATCATTACGATTTCAAAAGGGCAGTTACTTTAAATTACGAAGTTCAAATCACTAACAATTTCTTTACGTTGTGTTTTATCGGTTACTGAGTTCATCACAATGTGTTTTAGCAGTTACTGGTTTCAGTTACCATTTCATCACAATGTGTTTTATCAGTTATTGGTTAATATGATTTTTGGCATTCTTGATGTCGTGTTTTATCAGTTACTGGTTCACGTTGTGTTTTATTAGTTACTTGTTTCATCACAATGTGTTCTATCGTTTACTGGTTGATGTGATTTTGGCATTCTTGATGTTGTGTTTTATCAGTTACTGGTTTCATCACAATGTGTTTTAGCAGGTACCAGTTTCAGTTACTTTTTCATCACTATGTGTTTTATCAGTTAGTGGTTGATATGATTTTCGGCATTCGAGATGTTGTGTTTTATCAATTACCGGTTTCATCACAATGTGTTATACCAGTTATGATTCATGAATGGCATGTTCTTTTGTATTTTATCTACTGTTTCATCTCAATGTGTTTTATCAGTTACTGGTTGATGTGATTTTGACATTCTTGATGTTGTGTTTTATCAGTTACTGGTTCCAGTTACCATTTCATAACAATGTGCTTTAACAGTTACTGGTTGATATGATTTTGGCATTCTTGATGTTGTGTTTTATCAGTTACTGGTTCACGTTGTGCTTTATCAGTTGGCATTCTTAATGTTGTGTTGTAGTAGTCAGTCACTAGTTCGTCACATTGTGTTTTATCGCTAAAACACACTACTATGAACACATCTAGATCTGATTTATCGTTATTTTTCGATGATTTTGTGTTTTCAAATGTGAGGGATTAGAGAGAGAAAAAAATTGTGACATTTTTTGAGGTGGTTTTATGATTGATAGTTATTTTCTTATTTAAAACAACTTAAATGACACATTTACCCCCAATCAAATAAATTAGCCTATTTTAAAGACACGTATATTACCAAAATGCCACCAAAATGATCTCAACCATTAAACACACTCATCTGATGGCCCAGATCACTTTCTACACTTTCTAGGAAAAACACACTTTCCGCAGGATCCCCACTATAATATAATATAATATAATATAATATAATATAATATAATATAATATAATATAATATAATATAATATAATATAATATAATATAATATAATATAATATAATATAATATAATATAATATAATATAATATAATATAATATAATATAATATAATATAATATAATATAATATAATATAATATAATATAATATAATATAATATAATATAATATAATATAATATAATATAATATAATATAATATAATATAATATAATATAATATAATATAATATAATATAATATAATATAATATAATATAATATAATATAATAGAAATGAGTTTTTTTTACCCTTATGTAATTTTACATAGTGTACACATTTTGAATCAACATGTACAAGAGAGTTAAGCTATTTTAGAGAGGGTAAAGTTTGATATTTTTCAAAGTTTTAAGAACTTTAGCGGTATTTTAGCAATTTTGACACCTTTGTAACCTATAATTAGGATGATACTTGAAGAGGCAAAATTAATTTTTATTTTAAAGCAATTAAAAAATATAAATAATGTTGATAATAAAATAGAAAAACATAATTAGTATGAATAAAAGGTTTACATCTTATAATATTGTCATACCAAATTCGTTTGCAAAGATGAATATAGACTAATAAAACTTTTCAAGCATCCAAAATTGATGAGAAGTATATGTTTGCTACAAAAATGGAGTGATGTTTCAAATACCATGTGCAACTCTTCATATCCTAATCTTTCTATTCTCATACATGAAACTTCCCATAGAGACATTAATTCATAATTCAATATCATTGACATGAAGAGAGACTATTGATCTTAGCCTCATTAACTTGCAATTGCTACTTTCAACCAATAAATTACATACAATCTACATGCACATTCTTAATCTAAACCAACTATCGCTCTCAAATTCCTTATACGAACTTTTTGCAACGACGACAAAGGGTTGTCAGCCTTCCTTACAACAATGGTGGTGGGTTGCAGTCGCTTCGATGATTGATAGTGGTGGCTTTCGGACGGAGTCGATCAACCAAAATATTTATAGCTTGTGTCGAAAAGGGACTTTCAATCGTATGGTTGCAGCATCGTAGGCGTTTCTTTTTGGTGGTTGCGTCCGGTCGGTTTCACGAATTTGGGTGGCCAGTAAAGTAGAATGTAGTCGGACGGTACATGTTAATCAATAGGTTTTATTCATATTTTTGGAGATTATGGTCCGCTAACGTTGTTTATATTACATCATTGGAAAAACCGGATGACAATTTGTATTTGATTGGAATTATTCATTGCTTACTTTCAATTCTGTTTATCCCTTGCCTTTCTTTTATATTTAAATTTTGATTCATATCATCAGCATTACATTATTTATCTAATTGTAAACCTTTTAACAATATATTTTTTGTATATGTTAATTTCTTTTTTTTGTAGGTTTTAAAAATTTGGGGTATTTTTATGAAGTGCCAAATTATTTGCGACGCAGATGGTTGACTCTTTATTGATCACACTATAAGGTCATTGGTTTAGGTTGTGTAAATTCAATCTCACCAAGCACATCCGTAGATCGCATGAAGAAGATAAAGTTGTCTGTAACTTGAAATCAATGTGTGAATTAATTCAAAGTTTTCAAAATGACCCATAGGTTTTGTTTGAGTTTTAATAAACTTAAACTATTCTAATATAATTGATACAACTAAACACGCTATACTTATTATTAGTGTTTACACATCTATCTACTATAATAAAAGAAATCAAGTTTTGGAAACTTGTCATTCATTGAAGGTGTTCTCAAATCTATATTTATCTTATATTAACTAAATAAATAATAAATTAATATTAAATCTTATTATACTTTAATAAAATATTATCTTAAAATCTAAATTGTTAATTTAATATCTTTTTCCTACTTATCTTATTTATGTTTATGTATATTAACCTAACAGAAATCGTAAATGAATATTCATTTGAGCAACAAAAGGATGAAAGATGAGGATTGGGACAAAATTATAATTTCTTAAAAGTTATAATTTTTTTTTTGAAATGCAAGCACATCTAGAAATTTGAAATTAACAGGATTTGAGATCTCATTACAAAATCCTCAGATAATTAGTTATTTACCACTTGACCATCTCTATATTACTATTATGGTGTTGTTTTAATGTCATTACTATCAAAATTTAATTTATAATCTGTATTTGTATTTATTATTAATAATCTCGTAATGTTGTTCAAGATAAAAAGAAAAGAAATAAATAGTGTTGAATAAATATAATTTTATATATTAAATAATTAAAAAGCCGTATATTATCTAATTTTATATACCAAATATGATAATAAAAAAAGTTATATCTTAAAAAAATTAATGGATATACTCGATACACGATAGATAGAGTGTTTGCAAGGATATTTCTTTATTTTTTTTATATTTATATGTCATTCATCTTCTCGAAGCTAAATTAATAATAATGAGAATCCACAATGTTTATGTTAACATGGGACTATGGTATTAATTTTTCTTTTTATAGTTTATGGCTAATATTCAGGTGTATGATGATAAAATTACACAATGATCTATGTTTGAATATTATATTTATATTTATAGGTGGTCTCAAATTAAAATTTGTAGAAGAGATTTTTATGATAAGGATAAAGATAAGTGATAACCATATCTATCTACTATAATAAAAGAAAACCAAGTTTTGGACACGTGTCATTCATAGAAGGTATCCTCAAATCTATACTTATCTTATATTAACTAAATAAATAAATAATAAATTAATATTAAATCTTATCATATTTTAATAAAATATTATCCTCAAATCTAAATTGTTAATTTAATATATTTTAAAACAAATACCTCTATTTCCTACTTATCTTATATTAAATATATAAATAATAAATTAATATTAAATGTTATCCTAATTTATTAAAAATATAACTTTTTTTATTAATTGGTATAAAAAATTATATTTATTCAACTCGTGTAAAACGCGGGGTTTTTAAAAATACAACTTTTTTTATTATTTACTATACAAAGTTACATTTATATAACACGTGTAATGCACAAAGTTTTTAAAGATATAACTTTTTATCATATGCTATGTAAAATTAGATTTATTCAACATGGGTTTTTTAAAGATACAACGTTTTTAGTATTTAATATACAAAATTATATTTATTTAATATGTGTAATATACATGGTTTTTAAAGATATAACTCTTTTTTAGATCTATTCAACACGTATAACATACGGGGTTTTTAAGGATGTAATATTTTTATTATTAGGTAGATTTATTCAACCCGATTATACACAGGTTTTTTAAAGATACGACGTTTTTAGTATTTAGTATACAAAATTACATTTATTTAATCTGTGTAATACAAATGGTTTTTAAAGATATAACTATTTTTTATTATTTGATATATAAAATTACATTTATTTAACCCGTACAATATACGGGGTTCATAAAGATATAACTTTTTATTATTTAATATATAAAATTACATTTTTTCAACCCGTGTAATACAGGAGTTTTAACCTAGTTTATTTATTAAACAAAAATAAAATATTGTTAACTTATGTTTACTAAATGAAATGTTTGGTATATTATATTAACTTCATATAAGATCCTACTTAATAGCTCTACCGACTTAATATATTTGGGTAAATATTCCTTTGAATCACTTATTTATAAATAATAAGTAAAAATATTTATTGGTTAATATATAATTAAAAAACACAGTGAAGAAATCATGGATTTTGGATATAAGTATGGGTATAATTTATAAAAATTATTATAACTTATAATAAATATCATGACCAGTGATCTAAAACAAAATGTTTATAAATATTCAGATTAGAATCCCATGTTTTATGACTAACTTGGTTTTCATTATGGTTATGACTCAAAACTGAACAATACCACACCGAACCGAATCGCTCCATTCAACAACTAAAAACACCAATCCAAGTGTCCAACAACTAAAAACACAAATCCAAGTGTTATGCACCCGCTGCATCGCACGGGCTTCCCACTAGTAAAACTAGAAGACGGTTAGTTGACCATTCGGCTGCAAATTTTATCTTATAACTCAGTTCGATCTTTCAATTTATCTTTAAAATAGTTAGAATTTATCTTTAACATAGTTAGAATGGAACGTAAGAGAAAAAAAATACTTTTAAAATTAGGAGTTGCAATCAGAATTTTGGAAGGAGTGCTATCAAATATCAATATACTAGGTTACTTGCCCGTGTAACACACGGGTGTAAGAAATCAAATTTGTATAAACTAATTGAGATCACATAATAATGTAAAATAACATCTTTAATATTATGTATAACGCTGGATATTTTATTTGTAATTTTTCTATCACTATTAAGATAAAAGGTTTGAACCCGTTCATACTTCTAACTCTTGAAAGTGCTACATATAGTTACCCATGAGTGACAACCAGTTACCTTAAGAACAATCCAACTCTTGATAATTGATTGACCGTTGCTCTTGTTGATTGTCATTACGAAACAAATACAAAATGAAAACACGTTGAGATTACATATTAAGGTAAATAACGAAGAAATTAAATATATATTAAATTCACGAAATACACCTAGGCTTCTACTTCTTAGAATTGTTACATTACATTTAATAATGAGAAATGAAAGTTACGGTAATAATTCATAAACAATGTTAAGTTGAAAAGCGTGCACTAATTCACAAATATAGTAAACAATGTTAAATGTAAAAGTGTATATGATTCATAAATGATAAAGCTCTAAATTAGCCGCTTTACACCATTCATCTCCTGATTAAAAAAACATCAAGTATGCTTATGCAATTCATCTCCTATGCGAAAAATAATAAATCTCAACCACAACCTTGAGTCTCACATATGGCATGTAATAACTTTCACAAGTATACAAAAGAACATCATTTTATTAAATATACACAAGAAGAATACAGTCATCTAGATTACATTAAGGAAAAGACTTACAAAAATCAAACACACATGCAAGCCTATTTTGAGTCACTTTAGTGGTAATCTTAAGACATGTTCTTACGTGCTGAAGATCCAGCAACCTTTGCTCCAAGGCGGTAAGGTGCCGAAAGCAGAGGCGGAAGACAACAGCTTTACATACGCAGGGTGTTGCTCTATATAAAACCAAAAGCTACATCTCTCTCATTTCTTTTACATATAATCCTTCTAATCAAATTAACTATTCATAATGTCTTCATCATTTTTGTCATTTTTACATTTCAGGCTCCTCGATGCCCTATACTTGACTAATTTGACCCACATGTACATGAACACCGCCCCTAGGATCTTAAGCATTTTTCAAATCGTTTGGCGAATGAGCGTACTTTTTAAAACCAATTTTAATGCTTGATTAGCGAAAAGTATATACTCTAAGTTTGGCACGCAATGACTTGTTTATGGAGTAATCGTCCAAATTTCTAGCATCAGATACTCTTTGAAGTCGCACCGGCAATAACTCTACTTTTTTCTTTATTAAATCCTCTTCTTGGTGTTCAAGGCAATAGAAAGTATCTGCTAACTTACTTTTCTCCACAAAAAAGAACATACATTTCATCAACATTTGGACTTTGAGCAAACAAATCAATGTTTTGAGAATACAAAATAGTCAAATTTTAATCATACAGACCTTCATCAACAGGGAGTGCCACAGTTTCTGCATCTTCGGTATCAAACTCTTCAACCTTATTTTGAGCACCGCTAATGACAATATATTCAATGTTCTTTGGATAGGTTTAAATTACAATTCATGCTGTCGACATGCAGATTTCATAGTGAATTTCCATATCTAAGTATGGAGCAAGAATCACCAAAAGAAAATCGAGACAAAAGAGTGAACAGGTGATATTATTCATGAGTTCAAAAAATATAGTTTACCTTTTGTGGAATAATAATTCCCCACTTGCTTCTTTTCAGCATTAAACCTTACACCTTCTACAATCATAGAATTGCAACATCCACAAGACATTGAATGGTTTTAGAGTTGCAAAAAATTAAAACTAACATTTTTTTCTTTACATTTTGATGGCATAAAGTGGACCTTTTGCATAATAAAGTCAGTAGATGTTGTTAGCCTATTTACAATTAAAATAGTCATTATAACAACCTGCTCTTGATTAATGAAGATGTAACCACATCATGCACTTTGAAAATTATTCAAAAAACAAAACAAAAAAACACCCTTTATTAGAGGGGGTATTGGGAAGCAAGCAAAGTAACTATTCTACTTCAACATAAACTATGAAAGTATAGTAATTTTTGAATGATTCAAATCTAAAGAGTGGTTTTAAGTGTTCAGATTTATGCTTTATTTATATTCTATATGCTTCAGTTGGATCTATGCATTTGAGGCCCGACCGAACAGCATGGGTACACTACCTTAATAAGCATGATATAAAAGATGAATGGTAACAAGAGATATACCTGATACAGTTCAACTAAGATTCCAACTGCCTGAACTTGCTTAAGCATGTAGTACCATAACCAAAAAGTGGTTTAGTACTAACAAACCAAATAAATGATGGTAAGTATCATGAAAGAAAATCCATCCCCTGCAACTCGTATCACACACAAAAAAATCATGTTAGTTCACAATCACTCAATTTTGAACCATTCACTTATAAGCTCCATTTAGAGTAATTAAACAACAAACTTGAATGGCAAAAATGAACATGCTTTTGATCGACAAATAGAAATTAGAGTTCTTACATCAATCTTCTGTTTCTCAAGATGAGCGGCAAGGATGGAATTGTTTCAGCACCACGTTCTTCCTTATCAGAACTACAAACATAACAAATGAAAATTAAAAAAAGCAGTATTTGTCGTTCATAATTTCAAAATTCAAAACCAGTTTTCTCCCAATATCCAAAGAAATTCCTCATAAAAGCAGAAGCAGCGGTCATAGACGTTGGAAAAAATATTTAACTAAACATCAATTAAAGAAATCGAATGTATACTTTACCAAGTTTACCTTAACATAAACTACTAAAGAAAAAATCTTACGAAAATTGACATACCGTGTAAAATAACTGCTAAAAATCGAATCAACGATCTTTGAGTCTTCGAGAGATTGAAGAGATGGTTGAATCGAACTACAGATTGAATAGATTGAAGTTAGGGTTATTGAGTTAGAACGACAATTAGGGTTCTAACCGGGTTATAACATTTATAAAGGATCCACAAATTGATTCTGATCGGGTTCAAGACCCGCGAGAAATACATTAAAGCGGGTGACAGAAAATAGTGGGCGGGAAAAAATGTTGACAAAGAACGTGGTGTTGACACGTGTCTATCAATGAGTTTCTTTTATTATATTGTATAGATACTATATAATAAAAGAAACCATTTGGAGGACACTTTTTATCATATTAGGCCATGTCTCTTATGGATAATTATTATTTAGTTTAATCTCTTCTAATTAATTATAGATAGTGGAGAGTTCAAATGAGAAGAATTAAGAATTAAGAATAAAAAGAATAAAGGATACAAAGGTAATTTGAACAAATCATTTAATGATTCTATTATTTATTTTTGTTATTCAAATTAATGAACTCTAATCATTTAATGAGCCTATCTTAAAAAATAGTTGTGCATCTTACACAATAAAAACAATCATGCACATGATCTTACGTTTTCAACGTTTCCTACACCATTAAAACAATATTTTGGTATAGGATACAGAATGTGTAGGACTCAAACACTTTTAAATAATTTTGCGACTCATAATAAAATGTGTAGGACACAATTTTTTTAAATAATTTTGTCCCTTCTAATAAAATTTGTGTAGGAGCCAATACATTAATGATGGTGAAGGAGTAATTTATGGTTACATTAATAAGATTTGTGTAACTCTTTAAAAAATTTATTAATATTCTACATCAAAATGTCTATACTACCCTTAGTAATTAAAACGTTAATTAAAAGTAGACAAAAATGATATATTGATTCACAACCATTGATCAAAAAAATATAGGGCCTAGATTAATTCATTTTTTCTTCTTTTAAGAAGATTCTTCTCAAATGAACCTCCCCCATTATAGATAACCCTCCTACTAAATATTATTTAGTTTAATCTCTTATGGATGATTATTATTATTTAGTTTAATTTCTTCTAATTAATTATAGATAACTCTCCTACTAAATATTATTTACTTAACTATAGATGATTATTATTTACTTTAAATTTAATGTATACTTCTCATTATAATATTATTTATTTGACTTTCTATATCATATTATCTTCATTGTTTGTATTACCTAACGTGTTATATAACTGCTACAACTTTTAGTTTCTTTTTACCCTAACTATTCAATCATATTTTTTTCTATCTTATATAAACTAAATAAAAAAATTAATATTAAATTTTATCCTACTTTAAATGTCGAATAAACTACTTCTATTTTTCTAATAAACTGTTATCCTTACATTTAAATTATTAATTTAAGAGATTTTTAAATAGCCAAATTATTTACCACCAAAACCAAACTTTGTCATAATATATTATTTATTTTTATTTTCATTATTAAAAAATATTATATTGATTTTATTACATAATTTTTAATCAAATGGTTTTAAAGATATAACTTTTTTTTATTTGGTATATAAAATTACATTTATTCAACCCGTACAATACATATGGTATAGATATATCTTTTTATTATTTAATATATAAAATTACATTTATTCAAACCATGCAAAAAAAGAGGTTTTTAAATATATATTCTTTTATCATTTAATATATAAAATTTATTTATTCAACCGTGTAATACACAAGGTTATAATCTAGTATCAATATATTATAATGTATAGCAACTTACAAAGAATGAATAATTCTAACACTAATGAAAGATTGCAATCTAGAATTTCTTTTTTAATTAATTTATATTTGAAAATTCAATATTTAATAATAATAATATAATAATATAATTAATTTTAAACTTATATATAGCAACTTAAAAAGAATGAATAGTTCTAACACCAATGAAAGGTTGTAATCTAGAATTTCTTTGTTACTTAATTTATATTTGATAATTTAATATTTAATAATAGAGTTAAATTCACATTTGCTCCCCAGGTTTGACAAAAACATTCGTTTTCCTTTAAAACATCGATTTACCTCTAAAAGTTTCATCAGTTGTTTCATTTTTATCTAGACCTTTAACAACATCCAATTCTCTCGTTAAATCTAACCCATGTACCTATCATGTGATAGGCATCTTAGTCATTTTCCATACTAAAAAAAAAAAAAACCTACACAAAAAAATCATTCAATCAAGAAACCAATACTAAAATAAATTAAAAAAAAAACTACACAAAATAAAGTTGTTCACGTCAGTTTGCTATCTCCAAAAAGTCATTCTATAGAGAAACCCTAGTTGCACATGTTTCCATCAAGAATCATTCGTTGATCCATCAAGAGACCCTACAAAATCTACCATTGAAGGGCCTCTCCAAAAACACAACAAAACAGAGAAGTAAGGTTCAATTTTTATATTTCGATATCCTTGTCATTATTCGTAAATCATTAGATATATAATTACCTGCATCAGTTTCTTTTTAATTTCTAGATATTCTAGACATGGTTCGATTTGCATGTAGTTTTAGTTCGATTTCTCTAGCTTGCTATCAAGAATCTCTTTCACGCCACCATGAACCCTATATATTGACGACGACCACAAGTTGTGGTTCGTTCGAAGAGCAGTAGAAGTTTTCGATCCTACTCAAGTATTTAGTGAGTGTAACTTCGATTTTGATGGTTCAAAATATCAATATAAAGTCACAAATTGATGTTATATATTTCAACATGTAAGAGAAACTAATAGGATTATTTTTTTTTGTGAATCAAGTCTCCATAAAACTTAGTTGTTGTATTTTTTTTTAAATCATAGATTTAGATTTTCAACTTAACTTACGTACTAATGACACTTTATGTAGCACTTTTTTTAATCAAATCTCCATTGTTAGTTTCTGTAGCATCTTTTTCAATCAAGTCTCCGTAATCTATACATATCTAATATCTAACTTATAATAAAATACTTCAAATAATCCTACATGGCATTTTCTCCTTCAACCTCATAAATTTTATTTATCATTATTTAATAAATAAATTTCTTTTAATAGTAATATTAATATTAATAACTAATATATAGATACCATTTATTTTTATCCTTATCTTTATCTAAGATTAATAAATAAGTTTAATTTTGCAATTTAGACCCTTTGTTTTTTTACTTTTAACCCAAAGTTTTTCATCTTTTGCAATTTAATCCCAACTCTTTTTTATTTTCGATTTTGGTCCACCATACTTATTATTTTTCCCAAGTTTATCATTTCGTTCTAAATTTTGTGAGTTAATGCACCGCAACGTGCGTGTAGGGTTCAACATTTTTTTCGTATATGTTTTTCCCGTTTGAATGGCCTGTCGTGTCACATCTATTTTTCTGCGTTTGACACGTTCGTGCAACACGCGGGTCCTGGATGGACTTAGTTATTTTTTTTCTATGTTTTACGTTTCGGTTTAATTTTTCAGCAACGAGCGTGCGTGATTCAAAGATTTTACGTCCGCTTATATATAGTACTAGGTTAAAACCCCGTGTATTGTAACACCCCGAAATTTTTAAAAGTCATAATATAATATTTTATTGTTAATGCTTTATAAAAGAAACTGGTAAATGTAAGTTTTACCATACGAAAGTAAATATGGTGCTAGTAATTGAAGTATTGACAATTAAATCATCGAAAGTATCCAAGTTAGTGTGTGGGTCATTAAATGACAAGATAATGAGTTTAATCTCATTTATAAGCAATTAGAAACTTGATGGACTATTTTAGCCATTATGAAATATGAAATAAATTAAAATCAATTAAAACACAAAACTCACACGCTGATGTGTGTGAGTGTGTCACCCAGACAAAAGAAGAGCAAGGGGAAACCCTTGTTCATCATGAATCAGCCAATTGATAGGGAAATTGAAGATGTATAGGATGCATGTATCAAGATTTTCGTTCTCCTATGTGTTCCTCACTATCAAGTAAGTTAAATTTTATGATTTGATGATCTTGAATAAAGTGGGTTATGATTAATCTAGGAAATGTCATGAAATTAGCTATGAATATATGTTAGAATCATCACACGAAAGACGAATTGTGCAAGACTGTAGGTAAATTGATGTTTTAGGAAGAAACCCACTTGTTCAATGTAGTATGATGATCTTGTAAGAGTGAAGTTGTGTAAGTATGATGAACTAGTTGGTGTGTGATGCATAATTATAGATTAGATTGAAATATTGTATGAAATTTATGTAATTTTTAGTGGTGATGATGAATGAAGATAAGAAATAGGAATGAAAGCATGATTTGGTTGTACATTGTGCATTAAACGGTGTATGCACACCAAGTGTTCGATGAAATGCCCAAGTGATGTTAGGATATGAGAATTTTATGAAAGGGCTTGACATTTATGAATGAATTGGGAAATGACGAGGTCGGTAGTGAACTAACTTGAATAATGTGCCTTAGAGGGAATTCATATGAGAATTCGGGTTGAATGTATGTTTTGATTAAAATCGTGCATTTAGGAATTTGTATCTTGTGCTTGAATGGTGTGATGCTCATCATGTATTTGATGCGCTTGATTTATGTTAATTAAAGGTGAATGTATACGAATGTGAAACGAATAGCTGATTTGTAAGTAAATGTGTTGGAGTTATGTCGTATTGTTACCGTAGATGATATTGCCAAATGTAGAATCACAAAACAATTACATGTGAAAGTATGTGTAAGTAAACGTGTATGTGTATATAATTATGTGATCATGTGGCTGTAAGCACAATTGCTTCATAAGTATGAAAGGTATATAGTGTCATATGTATAGCCTAATATGATGTCACGTATATATGAGGTTAAGTTGAAAGTTTATACAATAAACCGTTGACTTTTAAAAGTTAACTGCACATAAGAGGCATGGCTAGAATTTTGTCACAATTGTGAAATCTTAGAACGTCATATGGTATGTGTTAAATAAATATGCGTTTTATGCATTGACATGATGGGTTATATGAGTTTGAAAAGATGTGATTTTGGGTATATGCCTTATGCTTGTTAGACTTAGACTAATGAAAGTCAAATGTGAGTTATGCATTCAACATGATCATTTACATGTACAATCATGTATACTAACAAAGATGTATTTGTGGTGACACGAATGCATAGGGATCATGTGGAAAATGGACTCAAGCAGGAAAGGCTAACGGGTCAAGAAGAGACAAGGAAATGAATGCAGAAACGGACGCTCAAGGTAAGTGAGTTCCGAACCTCACTTCTTAGTATATAATTAAAGTCTATTTATGAAGGTTAGGAGTCTTGTAGGAATGATTGAGAAGGTAAGTAAATGGAAAGGAAAGTCGAAATAAGTTGTTAATAGTTCACAAGGTAACGAAAAGTGCATGGCGAAATCAAACGGGTCGAACATATATGCATGAATCGTGTAACGGTAATGTAATTCATAATGTTTAAGGACCTCAAGGTATGGATTTTTAGTTAATTAGGTGGGGAAATGTTTTATAAACAATTAGAAACAAGTTTCAAGTGAAACGGATGCAAAACGGGCAAGTTATGCAAGTTTTGGTATAAAAATGGAAAGCTGATCTGGGCGCTAGCATAATTTACGGTACCAAGCATAAGTTACGGTGGGTGCTGGGCCTTTCTTTCTGCCGTAAGGCAGTTTAATGCCATCGTAAGGTTTTTGCGGCCACCGTAAGCTACTGTAGCCACTGTAGCTTACGGTGGAGGTCAGGTGCAAAATGTAAAGTTATGCATTTCTTTGTTTTTTCTTTGATTTCGGACCTCGTGAACCCATCCCAAGTCCCGATAAGCTTCTATAATGCACCTCAGCCCTACCAAATGGCTTGATAATCTACGGGTGAGTATGGAACTCATATTTAAGATCAGAAATGTACCCGAAAGTCACGTAAAAAGCGTTTAGGAAGCGTGAGTAAGTAATTATAAATAGGAGAAAGTATGTATGTAAGTTGTTCACTCATGTTTTACTACTCGGAGGTTGAAATTAGGACATGTCAGTAAACCATATTGAATTGTGTGAGTGCTACGTATGAGCTTGTATATATGTACGTATGTAAGGGTGTATGTATTAGATGACTATAAGTATACACACGGATGTACGTAGGCACGATGTAGTATTTATGGTACACGAATGAATGGGGCTTGAATAGATGTATAAATAGCTTCCAAATGTTTGAGTATTAAGTTGCTAATCATATGCCTTGAGAATGAAATGAGATTTGCAGGTATGCTATTGAAATCCGTTGTACAGTTTTGAGGAATTGGAATGCTAGATTGTACGTGGAAGAATGATCAAAAGGACTTGCAAGAATAGAAAGAATGCGGAGTGGTCATTTAATTATGTATGATAGATTATGAATTGTAGTTATCAAATTCTAATGATGTGCATGTTTGTGGTGAATGTAGGTTACGCAGATTAACGTCGCCATAAAGTATTGGAGGATTAAAGATCGAGTCAAGAGCAAGAATTGTACGGGAAGAGTAGTCACATAACTGGGGATTTTATATGTAAATGGATGCAATAATTAAGAACGAACAATGTAAATCTTTTAGTCAAGTATTAAATATTTCTAGTATTAGACATCAAGTATGTTACATGGCTAATTGTCACACCCCGAAATTTACACGTTTCACCGGTGGGCCCGGTGGGGGATTATCGTGACGTAGTTGGTAACATTACAGTCAAGCAACACAATATTTAAATGCACAGCGGAAGCAAAAGATAAATATATTTCAACTTTAATAAATTGTAATATCAAGTATCACAACAGTCGAAATTAATCCATAGGGGATCCAAAATAAATAGGAAACATGTTCAACAGTTTGACATCCAAGCTTGCGGGACTTATTGAGGATGCTAGGAGAAAGCTAGCCTAGTTCGCTTAGTACCTGCACTTAACCTTTTTGGGAAAATACGTCAGTTTACACTGGTAAATACATTCAACCGACACTTTTGAAAAAGGTTTAATAAACTTGATTTGAATGCACGTGGCACAAACTTTTATAACTTGGGATAATTATTTTAATATAATACTTGTAAACGAATTACATGTTTCTTATGCGTTCAGTAGCCCGATCCATAGACCGGGTTAAAGATCAATAGACACACCACATTATTTATTCATTTATGCACTGACGGGTGTACGCCTACACCCCGTGCTCAAGTCGTGGCCATCTCGTAAGATGATGCCAAGGATATCCGGGACATGGTCATTAACCCCCCAAAGGCTTTAAGCAAACAAAACATTTCAAAACAGAGCATATCAATGATTTAACCTTATTTGGTTAAAGATTCAATGCTGGACCAAGCGGTATTTTATATACCGTACCCCAAGCCCGTATAAGGGAAATTAAGTTAAAAGTATTTACCTTTGCAAAGTATATTTCACAATCAGCAATTGCAAGTAGCTTTTACCGGGTCTCCTATTCTGGAACGAAGGTTTATAATAACCTATTAGAATCCTAACGGGTCTTTAATTAAGCCTAAACTTAGACCGGTTAGTTTTAACGAAAGATACGGTTCGAACGCACGATTAAGCGAAGACCGGAATAGAATGTGATTTAGGCCCGACAAGTTTGAAGACCTGTATAATATGGGTAATCCAACCACATTCTGGAATTTGAGATAAAAACGATAAGGTTTGACCCGTTTCGGCTAATTTATGTAAACTAGTTACATAAACCGAACCGAACGCGTAAATGGCGTAACGGGTAACCGTAAGAGTCTTATACAGGTTTCCTAAGTCAATATGCTCTAAATATGTTGTGATATCAGTAGGATACCTTCCATTATGCCCATAACGAGTTTAATCCCATAATACGCCCCGTAGGGGTATTTTTGGTCATTTTAAAGGTTATAAAAGAGATTATTTATACTTCTGATGTTCGGGTCTGAAGAAATCAGTAAAACCACTTATTTTAATAAGTCGCATCAGTAGGTAATTAGTCTTTATGACAAAAATGGTTTTAATCCCAAACTATGCGTTTAATACGCGTATAAAGTCATTTTAAGCGATTTCCGGGTTATACAGGAAATCTGAGTTTTCTGATCAGGTTATATAGTTCAAAATATTCTATTTATTATTTAAAATCAGTAGCAATTGGATTGGCGTCAAAATACTATGTAAAACTCGTTTTATGTCCGAAAAGGGTATATTCGGTATTACCGAATCAAGGTCATAACCTTAGGTTATCAGCAGGTTAAAAATAACTAAAAATGTTTAAAAATCCCAAAATATTATATTACATCAGTGTGTAAAAGGTTTGGTGTCGAAATTTGGGTTTAGATAGGCTTTATGCTAAGTGCGCCGTTTAATTAACAAAAGTTTTCTTAATTGCGCTATTTAGCATAACTCCTATTCTAGACCTCGAATTGACACAAAATTTTAGGGACATGTTTAGAAATCAGTAACTAAGGTTATTGTTCTTTCACATATCCAAAATTCTCGTTTTAAGGTCAAAAGGGCATTATGGTCAACTTTTAAGCATATAACGGAAATGTGCAAATGACTCGGTCAAACAACGAACCAGTCACAGAGAGTCATACCATCATGTAACCTGGTCCTAAGGAAGTCCTAAGGCATTTCTAAACTCTACTAAAACGGGTCAGAACTGAAGTCAAAGCAAATGTCAAAGTTTTGCGACTTTCGGTTCCGAACCGGGTCAAAACAGTAAATGGTCGGATCAAACAAGCTTAGACCAGTTCTTATACTTATTATCAAGTTATATGAGTGAAAAAATATGTTACATGCCTTCTACATTGTTAATTATGCGTTAAATCGAAAATTAGCATTCTGTTGACTTTTTCTAAGCAACTTTGACCCGACATTTGAACTAGTTAGAGTGGGAATCAGAGGGTGCCCTTTTAAGGGTTTAATGCCCACATAATTACCAACATATAACTACCTTTGATTTGACTAATCACTGGACCATTAGTGATTAATCGTTAAGTCAACCGTTAATTACGACGGTTTGACTTTTAAGCTAAAACTAAGCAAAAACTTAACTAAGAAGGGTTAAGCACACTTACTGAAGTCTAATGAACGACCAGAGATGCTTAGAGAAGGCTCTTGAGCTCCAGAGATGATCAGAAATGCAGATTGAAAGTGTGGTTACAAAGGTTGCACTCAATGGCCTTTTATAGTGGTTCTTGATGCATAAGATCATGACAACTAGGTCTACTAGTGTACTCAGATCATCAACAAGTGCCCCTGAGGCCTAGGAGTCGTTTAGGGGTCGCCCATGCTGCACAATAATGGTTTAAAGCCGGTTAAAACACCAAACAGTGCTGCTATTCGCATTTTCTGCATCTGGGAGGCTGACGCGGCCCGCGTAAAGTCCTTCAAACCTTTACGCGGACCGCCTGAATCACCCTGACAGATTCAAATCTTTTAGTATCAGACGCGGCCCGCATAAACTCATGCTAACTCTTACGCGGCCCGCCTGAGACCTGCTGTAAGATTTTTCAAATCTTTTTCAATTATTGCAGTTGGCTCTTGGCTCTTCGGAGGGGTAACTTTGCATTATGAACCCTTTTTATTTACGTACAAGGGCCTCGAGATTTTTACCCATCTTGTTAAGTCATCGGTTACTTTGTTACTACCCGAAAAGTCATAACTTTCAATGTTGACGCTTTTAACCCCTCATGTACGAATTTGATCATAACTTTCTCATTTGATAATGAAACTTTATGAAATTTATATCGTGCATTCTAGTGAGCATAATTTACCGTTACAAAGCCTCGGGTTTGCTAAAGGGTCACTCAGAGGTATAACTTAAACATGTTGACACATTTAACCCCTGTAGTTCGCAATTCCTCACTTTCTTCCACGTTTAGTTCCGTATGATCCATGATTCATTCGTTTGAAGGTACGAGCATCATGTAGGGTTACTGTAAAGTATATTTATCCCTTGTTGACATTTTGAACCCGTGAATTCACATACTTTCTATGTCTGTCAACTTTAGTCCCTCTATAGTATTCTTTAACACGTTCAAGCTTATGCCACGTGTCAATACATTATAGGACGTGAATTTTCGAGGTGTTGCATCCTCACCCCCTTAAAAGAAATCTCGACCTCGAGATTTACTGAAACAAATAAGGGTACTTTTCTTTCATCGTGGACTCTACCTCCCACATGTACTCGGGACCTCTACGGGCATCCCATTTTACTTTTACAATTGGTATATACTTCCTTCGAAGCTTCTTAACCTGTCGATCCTCGATCGACACAGGTTTTTCAACAAACTTTAAGCTCTCATCTATGTGTACATCTGTGTGTGGAATGACTAGTGATTCGTCAGCGAAGCACTTCTTCAGATTGCAGATGTGAAATACATTGTGAATACCACTGAGCTCTTCAGGTAAGTTTAACTTATAGGCAACTGATCCGACACGTTCGATGATCTCGAAGGTTCCTATGTATCTTGGGCTTAAGTTGCCTTTCTTACCAAATCGCATCACTCCCTTCCAGGGTGATACTTTAAGCAGTACCTTGTCACCTACCTCGAAGTTAAAAGGTTTATGCTTCAAATCTGCGTAGCTTTTCTGCCGATCACAGGCAGCTTTCAGACGGTCACAAATCTGGACAATCTTGTCCGTCGTTTCAAAGATTATTTCGGGTCCTATTAACTGGACATCTTCCACTTCCGCCCAACAAACGGGCGTTCTGCACTTTCTACCATACAAGGCTTAGAAAGGCGCAGCCTTAATGCTCGTATGGTAGCTATTGTTATATGAGAACTCGATTAATGGCAGGTGGTTATCCCAACTACCACCTAAGTCAATCACACATGCACGAAGCATGTCTTCCAAGGTTTGGATTGTACGCTCACTCTGTCCGTCCGTCTGAGGATGGTAAGCCGTACTGAAGTTTAAGCGCGTGCCCAAAGATTGTTGGAAACTTTTCCAAAAATGTGACGTGTATCTAGTATCTCTGTCAGAGATAATAGACACAGGCACGCCATGTAGAGATACAATCTTATCTACGTACAATTGGGCTAGCATGTCGGAGCTATAAGTCTCCTTAATAGGTAGGAAATGTGCTGACTTAGTCAGTCTATCTACGATCACCCATATAGTGTCATTTCCTTTCCTTGTCCTTGGCAATTTGGTGATGAAATCCATCGTCACCATTTGCCACTTCCACTCGGGAAGTTCAGGCTGTTGCAGCAAACCTGACGGCTTCTGATGTTCCGCTTTGACTTGCGCACAAGTCAAACATTTTGCTACATAGGTAGCTATAGACTTCTTCAAGCCTATCCACCAAAAGTTTGCCTTCACATCCTGGTACATCTTGTCAGCTCTAGGATGAACGGAGTATTTGGAACTGTGGGCTTCCTGGAGGATAACATCTCGTAGTCCTCCATAAACTGGAACCCATATTCGTCCATTTAACCTTAGAATTCCATCCTTTCCGTAGGATAACTGTTCTTCAGTTACTCCTAGCTTTTCATTAGGATAGTTAGCTTCTAGCACAGCTTCCTTTTGTGCAGCTAACAACCTTTCATTCAAACTATTCTTTATCTCTATGCTCTTGGCATTGATTCTTATATGCTTCACCCTTTCCTTTCGGCTCAGGGCATCGGCGACTACGTTCGCCTTGCCAGGATGGTATCTTATCTCACAATCATAATCATTTAAAGTTTCCATCCATCGTCGCTGCCTCATGTTCAAATCCTTTTGGTTGAACAGATGTTGGAGGCTCTTGTGATCAGAATAGATCACACACTTGATGCCATATAAGTAGTGTCTCCAAAGCTTCAGTGCGAATACAACGGCGCCCAACTCTAAGTCATGGGTGGTGTAATTCTTTTCATGCACCTTTAACTGCCGTGAAGCATAGGCAATAACCTTGCCCTTCTGCATAAGCACACATCCCATCCCGGTGTGTGATGCATCACAATATACTACAAACTCTTCTATTCCATCAGGCAATGTCAACACAGGTGCATTGCTTAGCTTCTGCTTAAGGATATCAAAGGCTTCCTGCTGCTTAGGGCCCCAGTTAAACTTAATATTCTTTCTAGTCAAAGAAGTTAGGGGTGCAACAATCCTTGAAAATTTTTCAATAAAACGTCTGTAATATCCTACCAATCCCAAGAAGCTGTGAATTTCTGTGGGCGTCTTCGGCTCTTGCCAATTCATGACAGCTTCCACCTTAGCGGGATCCACTTGGATACCACGCTCACTAACCATATGTCCAAGGAATTGGACTTCTCGAAGCCAGAATTCACACTTCGAAAACTTGGCGTAAAGCTTCTCCTGTTGAAGTAGTGAAAGAATACAACGAAGGTGCTTCTTATGATCAGCTTGGTTCTTTGAGTAAATGAGAATGTCGTCAACGAAGACGATAACAAATTTGTCCAAGTATGGTTTACAGACACGGTTCATGAGATCCATGAATGTCGCTGGTGCATTAGTGAGCCTAAAAGGCATCACTAGGAACTCGTAATGACCATAACGAGTCCTAAATGCAGTCTTGTGTACGTCTTCATCTCTAACCTTCAGTTGGTGATAACCTGACCTCAGATCGATCTTAGAGAAGTAACTTGCCCCTTGAAGTTGATCGAACAGATCGTCGATCCTGGGTAATGGATATCTATTCTTGATAGTGACCTTTTTAAGCTCACGGTAGTCGATGCACAGACGCATGGATCCATCCTTCTTCTTGACAAATAAGATTGGTGCTCCCCAGGAGATGAACTAGGTCTGATAAAACCTTTGGCTAGCAATTCATCCAGTTGTGTCCTCAATTCCTTCATCTCTGTTGGTGCCAATCTGTAAGGTGCTCTAGCAACAGGTGCTGCCCCAGGGATAATGTCGATTCTGAATTCTACTTGTCTATCTGGTGGTAAACCAGGTAGTTCTTCAGGAAGAACTTTGGGATATTCAGAAATGACGGGGATATCTTCGATCTTGGGTTTCGGCTCATCAATAGTCACTTGTGCCATGTCAATGACACAACCCTTTTTTAAACACCTAGAGGCCTTGAGCATAGTCACTTGCTCAGGCAATCCATGCTGGGTATCTCCCTGAACGGTAAGTGACTCACCAGACGGAGTCTTGATCACCACTTGCTTCTTATTACAAACAATCTGGGCCTGGTTATGAGATAACCAGTCCATACCCAAAACTATGTCAAAACCGGCTAACTTCAAAGGAGGTAGGGACAACGGAAAAGAGTGGTCCTTAACGGATATAATACATCCCTCTAATATGGTTGAGGCGGTCTCTAAGGTGCCATCAGCTAGTTCCACCTCATACTTCACACTTAAGGTTTTAACAGGTAAATTCAGCAATTTGCAAAACTTATTGTCTACAAAAGATTTATCAGCTCCTGAATCAAATAGAACTCTTGCATAGACATCATTTATAAGGAAGGTACCTGTGATCACGTTATCGTCCTGCACAGCTTCCTTTGCATCCATTCTAAAGACCCTAGCATTAATCTTCTTTCCTTCATCCGCTTTCTTTGCATACTTTGGGCAGTTTGTCTTGATGTGCCCCTTTTCGTTGCAACTGTAGCATGTCGCGTCTTTCAGCTTCTTGCACTCTAGGGTTTTATGTTCCATGGATTTGCAAATCCCACAAGGTCTCGATTGAGATTGGGATCTCGAGTCAAGTCTGCACTTCCCAAAGTGATATTTCTGACAAGTCTTACATTTGGGCTTATCCCCAGACTGATGCCCATCTTTCCTTGAACCAGATCCCTTCTTGTGGTCATTGTTTCCTCGATGCTTCTTATTTGATCGACGCGAGTTGTCATCATCATCATGCTTCCTATTCTCGGCATCCTTGTTCCTCAGCGATCTCTGCCTGACCGCATCCAGTGTGAGGGATAAGGATATATCAGCTACTGACCTGAATGTAGCTGGCCGAGAGGCTTTTACACTTGCCTTAATCTCCGGAGCTAAGCCCCCTATGAAACGAGCTATTCTTTTGGGTTCCGGGTCACCAGATAAGGAACCAACCTTGACATCGTGTTAAAACTCGTAAGGTAAGCTTGGCAATCCAGATTCTTCATAACCAACGACAAAAAATCTGACTCAATCTTTTCCACCTCATGCTGAGGGCAGTAGTTCTCTCGGATGAGGGCAACAAATTGTTCCCATGACATACCGTACAGTGGATTCTTTCCAGTAGCCTGAATTAATGATCTCCACCAGGCTAAGGCCTCACCCTTAAACGATTGAGACACAAACTTTACCACATCCTTCTCAGCGCACCCGCTGATATCAACCACGGTGTCCATCTCATCCAACCATGTCATGCAGTCTATTGCTCCTTTCTCCCCCGTAAAGTCCCGGGGCTTACATGAAACGAAGTATTTGTAGGAGCAACCCTTATCACGGGGTCCTTGATTCAACACGACCCTTTGAGACGGGACACTACGATGGTTTGAAGAGTGACGATCATCATCATCTTTCTTTGGTTCTTCCTTCTTGGAGGGTGGTGGCTTGCTATGTGCCTCGGAATGAGTCTTGGGCTTAGAATGCGGTGCGGATAGCGTCCTACTTCGAGTCCCGCTATATTCCTCATACTGCCGTTCTAAGGCCGTTGTAACAGCGTTGTCTACTAACGCTTTCAGTTCAGCACTCGTTATATTAATTCGGGCGTTATCATTGTTCTCCCTTGGGCGACTATTAATCTCATCCGAGTCAGCCATTACAGTTTTAACTGTTACATAAGATAATGACAAAAATTTATTTGGGATTTTATTATGGAATTGTCTTTTATGGCAATTCCTTAACCATGATAAACATAGACCATATTTGGTTAATTTGCTACTCACATTTATTTAGGATTTTTAATACAACTTATCCTAATTATAAACAATATTGTTAGTGGCACAAAAGCCTAGTCACAGGGACGTTTTAAATTATAAGCCATGATTTCAGAGAATCAAGGTATGAAGGTTTGAATCATAGTTCTTTTACCTTTTCTTGACAGGGAGTCATAGACTACTACTGTCTTCAGTCTTATATGACAATGAATATGGCCCGTAGGCACTACGTCACTAATGGATGCTTGATATGTGATCATCTTAATTGATGATTTAAACCCATGATTTATAGATCATTAAGTTAGGGTTAGGAATACCTCGAAGGATCCTTGTACAAAATGACGTGTGTGATTTTAACGAATCACATCTGCCAGGAGTGTTAACATGTTTACAGAGGTTAACAGGAATTTGAATCTTTTAACCAGGTCTTACCATCTTGGCCAGGTCTTATAATGACACAAGGCTAGGTTTTACCGTATAAGATTCTTAATTAATATATGGTAGGCAGATTAATTTTTAAAAGGAATGATTTTGATTTATCTATTTCATATATAATGTACATAATGACAAAATGAATTTCATAAACTCAACATTCCATTAAACATAAAAAGGATTACACACTGCCCTAAACGGGACTTTTAATAGACGAATTACCTACGCAGAGGTTAAACTAGAAAACAAGTCCTCGCAGGGACCAATATTAGGATAGATGTCCACACAGGGACTGAAAGACTAGTCCACGCAGGGACTGAAAGACAAGTCCACACAGGGACTAAATACACACATAAATGTCCACGCAGGGACTTGATTGAAATAGGAAATACAATAGTACATATAGAGACTAATGATCCCTCTTCTTCTTTCCTTTCAACAGGTTTGCCAGGCCCTTAAGGAATCCACGGTTGTTCTTACGTTCTTCTTCAAAATCTTGTTCCACCCTGTTCAAACGGTGGAGGATTTCTTCCTGCTCCGGTGGTGAAAAACGTGGCTGCTGCGATAGGTGCGGAGCCGAAGGTCTAGCAGGTATTGGATACCCATGAGTTGAGTACCCCATTCCCCAAGGAGTTCCATAGGGTCCTTCGGGATGAAGGGCGTTGTAGTTTGCCGCTGCTTCTATGTATGGGTCGACACCAATATAGTTGTAGTGAGTGTGAGCTGGCTGCTCAAATGGGTTGTACGCCGTGGAACCGGAGTATGTAGGTATCGGGTTATCATAACCAAATGGTGGCGGAGGTGGTGCAACTGGTGCAGAATTCACCTCTGCAGGTGGATTAGAAGGTCCACCCATTTGTGGGTCTTCATGCAGTGGCGGATAATGACTGCCACTGGAGTGTCGAGGGGTGCTAAAGTGAAAATCCCCTCTTCGTGCGGATATCCGCGCGCCTGTTCTCCTACGCCTTGGTGGATCTGGAGGTGCTTGATGAACTGGCGGCGGTGGAGGCGGTGGCGTGACTGCCACGAATCGCGAATCCTCGGAGGGATCCTGCTGCTGCTGTTGTTGTTGCTCATGAGGCGATAAATGGTGAGAGGGTGTAAAGAACCACTCACACTGGTTGAACTTTGCTTGATAACTGTCTGGACCCTGATAGGGTGTTCCATGGAAGGATGATCCATCAGAGATCTCGATTAGATGGTTGGGGGTACCTCTTGCAGGCTCGACGGGATCCGTGTCCTCGTCCATGTCCATTGCATTGTCTTCTGAGAAATGGTCCTCTGGTCCTAATGGGTTAAAACCCACTGGTTCTTGGACATAGTTTGCCGGGTTGAACCGGCCCTGAAAGATAGGAGTAGGGTTGCCAAAAGAACGGTGCAAAACGGAACGCTGGAGAGGTATGAATGAAGGTTGAGGGTTATCGGGCTCGTTTTCTGAGTTCGGCCCAAAAGAGTGACGGTAAGAAGGTGTTGAACTGTGCGAGATAGACCGTCTAGCGGGCTCAAAAAGGTTCCTTCTGTTTCTCTGAGGATCGTGATCATTGTGGGTAGTGATTGGCCCTTTGCCTCTTCCTCCTCTTCTGATTGCCGGTGGCATATTTCCTGCTTAAACAGTTGAAATCAACAATAAACAATAAAGGACAAACTAATGCAACAATTCGAATTCATCCTAAGTTCTTGTCTAGACTCGAGTATGTGCAATTGTGTCATTGAGATTAAACACATAAGGATAGTGTTTAATTCACTCAACGTTGGCTCTGATACCAACCTGTCACACACCGAAATTTACACGTTTCACCGGTGGGCCCGGTGGGGGATTATCGTGACGTAGTTGGTAACATTACAGTCAAACAACACAATATTTAAATGCACAGCCGAAGCAAAAGATAGATATATTTCAACTTTAATAAATTGTAATATCAAGTATCACAACAGTCGAAATTAATCCACAGGGGATCCAAAATAAATAGGAAACATGTTCAACAGTTTGACATCCAACCTTGCGGGACTTATTGAGGATCCAATTACTACTAAACAGATAGTGGCAAGTGGGTATCGAACCCAGGAAGTTTGTGGAATATGTGTTATTCAAAGGTTTATCTAAGTTAACTAGAATTAAACTAATTGCAATAAAAGTAAATTCAAGAGTTGGATTGATTGATTTGATTTGTAAAACTAAGATTACTATTCTAATTGCAAAATGAAAATGTTGGTTGTAAACAAATTAAAGGCAAATGACCATCCTTAGTTTCCGGTTTGCTTTGACATTTATGCTATCATTCCATTAGAAAGAACTACATAGACATAGTTCATGTGTGATTAATTGCAGTGATGAAAGGGAACTAAGTACTCAGATTCCTAGAACGTGAGGCTGTTACCCGATGATCAATCAACCCTTACCCAAACCTAACTATACCCATGATATCTCGATTGCCAACGGCACCAAGAACGTATGGTTTCTAATTAGTTTAACATAAGAATCAACAATTTACTAACAATCAATCACACACCGTAACAAGCAATTCAATAAAGATAAAGATTGTTATTCTAGAAATAAGGAATTAAACATAAAGTCTCATGCAAACCTTCAACCAAAGATAGTCACAAAGTATTTAGCCACTCATGGCTTGAAACATCATCATCCAACAAGTCTTAATCGTCCAACAAGTTAAGAACATGAAAAACAATGATAGAGATAGTCTTCAAGCTCCAAAAATTAGCCAAAATTCGTCCCCAAGTATTGTGTAACCAATTAGGAATGATAAGTACTTAAAAGACATCATAAAATACCAATAAATGGGGCAGTTACAACTTTTACGCAGGTCAAAGCCGTAACCTACGGCTCCTGCCGTAGGTTACGGGGTCAATAAAACTCTTACGGTGAGCCAGAACTGAGCTACGGTGGACCAGAAGACCCATTGAGGGCCGTAACCTACGACCAGAGCCGTAGGCTACGGTGGCACCAGGTTTTGTTTTCTTGTTTTCTTCATAACTTTCTCGTTTCAACTCCGTTTTCTTCGTCGTTTTCGCCCACGTTCTCGTAATTTCATCCTTCTATTATGTGCTATTCTTAGTTCTTCAATTCCAAAATTTTATTTTTTTCATTGATGCTCCAAATTCCTTCCCTTTTAAGCTCCATTTGCACCTGCACATCCAAACAACTAGTAGTTACCAAGTTCAAACAATTAAACGTGTAAAGCATGAGATTTTAATCTTTTTAAGGCACTTAAGGGTTGTCCTACGGACCACCCTTCACATCCCCACACTTACCCGTTGCTTGTCCCAAGCAACCCATTCAAAAACCATTTCAAAACCACAAGCGATCAACATGAAAACCGAGCTAAAATGTATCATCCTTTTACTAACTTTTTATCATACCACAAGACACACCCCTCACAACAACTCTCGGTGACAAGAAATATTAGCACATTATGCTAAAACACTCAATGCACGTGTGTGATTGTGTGACAATAAGCTTGTATACAAATCAAATCTCCTCCTTTCAAATATTTAGCATGCTTATGAATCAAATGAACATTCGGGTTGTAACGGGGCTATGTGTAAAGTTAGGAAATAGTGGGAGTGTGAAAGTAGCTCATTGACTCGACCCGGTTTTTATTTCTACTACTAAACAAAGCAAACATCAACTATATACACAGCTTCATAAACATTTCAACTACTAACACAACTAAATTCTTATTTTTGTATTTTTCTCTTTTTTTTCTCTTTTCTTCTCTTTTTTTTTCTTTTCTTTTTTTTTTTCAAAGATAAGACACAAAAACTCAACGATATATACAAGAATATCAACACTACATACTAAATCTCCTAAACCGGGTCATCTCAATAGGTAAAGTTTTGTAGGAAGTAGGTTTGGGTCACAACCGAATGGTATAAGGCTCAAACATGGCTTTCTATAGACCAAACCCCCGCCCCTCACAATACCAAGCTCATATATGTAACGTATGAGGTCCAACACCCAATTCCCACACTCTCACACTTCTATACAAGGCTACCTAAAAGTCCCGTATCATTTTCAAAAGCATGCTAACTCTAGGATTTAACAAGAATTCGTACACAAGTTCTATTAACACAATACACACACCGCCACTCAAAACAAAGAAATATCTATAATAATCATATGTGTCTCAAAAACTCACCAAGAAATGACTAGAAAGGGGTATCGGTGTGTCATGCGGAACAATGTCAAGTGTTCAAATTCCAACAACTTTTCGCTTGGTTTCACAAATTTTTCAAAAATTTTCAAAATTTTCCCCTCATCCCCACACTTGGGATACATAGTCCCAATGTATGGTTTTGAAGGGAAGATCGCTTTCAACAAAAACACCAACATTTGCTTATACTCTCAAACCCCAAATTTCTTTTTGTATTTTTTTTTATTTTTTTAAACAAAAGCAAACAAACTAACTACCAATATTTCAAAGCTAAAGAACATATCAAGACTAAGGAAAGAGTACATGACCTGGTGAAGTTTGACATAACAGATGTTGTAGATAATCCGAATTTCTATCACCACTTTCACACAAATATCCGTACATCCTCCCCACACTTGAATGTTGCCATGGCCCTGAAACATAGAATAATAACGAAATAGCAAGATCAGTGTAAAACCCCGGGTTGCCTCCCGAGCAGCGCTAAGTTTTCAGGCCTTCAGCCAGACCGTGCCACCCCCGTTTATGGTGGCTCAAAGAAACGGTTCCTGCCACTTCCATCACTACATCGTGCCATTGCATAAAATGCATCCGTCCCGCTTTGATTCGGTGGGTAATCGAATACACTCCTACTTGATCTCGTATGCGTTTCTTCACAATTTGGTGGGTGATTTATTTTCATTCTTTGACACACATTTTTCATATAATCACTAGACTCTCTACCCTTCTCTTCAATAGGTTCATAACTAATCTCCCTAGTATGACCATCAAAGTACAACTTACGGTTCTTTTCGGTCATAATAATGATCCCGTCTCTACAGTTGATTTGAGCAGTTGCCGTATAAAGAAACGGTCGACCTAAAATTACCCTTTGTTGTGATGCCAATTTTGTCACACCCCAACCGATGGCGGAAACATCGGGATGAGACGAACAAATTGCTCAAAACAACATAACACTATTGTGACAATATAAATTAAATTCATTTCATAAATTTCCAATGGAAATACATTGTTTTCAATTACATCACAATTCAAACATAATAAAATACTATGCTAAAATGGGTTTCTAATTCCATCCTAGCTGGATTGCTTTGTTTCTTGAACATCCACCTGCAATATGTATTAAAGTACAATCAACAAAAGCATGTTGGCGAGTATACAAGTTTTCATACATAGCATAATACGTGTTTAAAATGTTGCTCATATCCAAATGTGAAATACAATATCATATTGACAGAATACTCGAAACGATGTTACTCTACATGTCCAAACCAAAGTTTAACGCAATTAACGTGCCTACCCAAAAGAGTATGGGTGGTTTTAACATAGATTAACCTAACAATACCCGTTAATATAACGAGAGGGGCGTTTCTCAACCTATAGCGCTACCATTGTTAGGGGAGGCTTGCAAAGTTAATGAACACATAGTCATGAGAGTTTACAGTAGCATAACATGTCTAACATGATTAAAATGTATCACATAGAGTATGGATAGAGTGTGTATAAAATGTTTGATGTGATGGTGTAGTTTGATAAGTAATACATATTGCACCCAAAAAGTGTAAAACGAAAATGGGTCATGTATACTCACCTTAGATTGCGTTGCGTTTCTTGGTAAAGAATAAGAGCAAGAGTTTGTCCAAGAGAATTGTAAACGAGCGCAAGAGATTTATCCTATTTGTGACGTAGGAATACGATAAGTATTATTGATAAAATGTTTAAAATGATAATGGGGATTTGATGGGTATTTATAATAATATCATTCAATATTTATAACAATAATATGGATGGTAATAAAATATGATGCTATTAATATTATTACAGTAATATAATAACCTCAATATTAATACTTTAATAAGAAATATGATAATAATAATAATAATAATAATGGTAGTAGTATAACTGATTTTATAACATAATATTTAAACTTATTTTGTTATTAATAAGAATAATAGTTTCTATAATAATTTATTTTAGAAATAATTGGATTTATATTAAATATAATAAATACTGATTTTACACTGATATAATAATGATAACAATGATAATAATAATAATAATAATAATTCTGATTAATAATAATAATAATAATAATAATAATAATTCGGATTAATAATAATAATAATACTGTAATTATATAATAATGATTACAATAAGTTCAGTCGGAAATATGAAAACGAAACCGGAGAAGAAGGTTACCGGAATCGTATGGGAGGGAGGCGGCTTCTCCGGCAGGTCCGACTATCGAGCAGATTTTCCCGGCAGGTTGCAGGTTATTTTCCGGTGAGAGAAGGAAGGAGAGAGATGGGAGGTGAGGTGGTTGCAGGTGGTCTCCGGCGAGGTGTGTGTGGGTTTGGAAGTGAAGGCAGTGTCGGGTTTTTATAGGGGAACTCCGGGGTTGGGTAATCATGGAAACGCGAAATCTCAGTCAATCTGCAAAATCACGGAGTCGCACAAGAAGGAAAGTATGGCTGTACGCGTTTTGCTGTTTTGGGCGGTTAATTGGAATTGGTTTGAATATCGAACAGCGTATAGAACTTATTATGTTTCCAAATATAACCAGCGATGATGGTAGCCCATTTGGTTAGTGTGTGTGTTTGTGAGACTGAGGTCGCGGGTTCGATTCGTGTAAGGGGCGGATCATACGAGAGATCCCCCCCTTTTTTATTTGCACTTAGCTGGACTAACTGAGTTTTCTAACTCAGTTAGTGGTTCCCTTTGAATAATTACTAACCTAGTTATCCTTTAACTATGGTTTTCACTAACTTTGTTAACCCCTTTTAATATGATTTAACTAACTTGGTTAGATTTAGTCAAACTAATAATTCCCTTATTTAAAATATTTATTTATTTAATTAATTAAAAATATTAATTTATTTATTTAATATTAATAAATATTATAATTATTTGATTTAACCCAAATTTTGGGTATTTTACCGAATTAACATATGAATTCCCGATTTTTGTACGGTTTAGGGTAATCTCTTGGCAACGCTTGATTCAAGAACTGAGATTAGGATATCTTTCAATTGTTTTTACGTGTTTGACATAGTTTAACATGCTTTCAAGTGTTTTAACATAACATAGAATTCAAACAAGTATATGATCAAAACAATGCATTTTTCACTATGATTTCAAGTCTCGGATTGTGAATTTGAAACGAATGGAATGCAACGAGAGTACGATTGATTAAATTGGAAAAGTTCAATACATCTTGCCATAAAAAAAAGGTACAGAAATACGAAACGTTACAGTCTCCCCTACTTTAGGCGATTTCGTCCTCGAAATCTTAGTGGAAAGACTGAAAGAAAAAGGAACAATGCAATGGTTGACCGAGGAAATATGAATGTTGAAGAACAACGCTGATCGTGACGATTTTACCATTAGGTGTTGGCATCTTGAGCTTGGTTGGCATTGAGAGCTGGACCTTTTGGTGCTAGTTGCCTTTCTTGATTCCATAGAGGATAGTGTGGGCGAAGGTGTGTTGTGTCTCCATACTTGAAGCACGCGCGAACTCTGTTGACTGCCTCCGAGCTTTGAAATTTTCGTTTTTTGCCCTCGCTGCCGTTTGCTGGGGCTTCAGGGTTAATGGTAATCTGGTTGGCTACCCGAGTGGATGCCGCGACTTGTTTATCACGAACGCGATTATTGTTCAAACTAGCAGCGAGTCGATAAACAGCCTCGATGTTGTCGAGCTAGGCTGCTTTGATGGTGTCTCTCATGGCAGGGGGTAACCCATGGATATACTTCTTGATCATTCTATCAACGGTGAGGACCAGGTGGGGTACAACAAAGCTCAGCTGCTTGAAGCGGGTGGTATACGCGAGGTTATCGTCTCCAACTTGCTTGAGAGCCCAGAATTCTTCCTCAAGCTTCTGTTGTTCATGAGGAGGGCAAAATTCCTCCATCATGAGCTGCTTCAATTCTTCCCATGATAATGCATATGCCAACTCGTTTGAGCGAATGTTCCTTTCATTCGTCCACCACTCTAAGGCTCTTGCTTGAAAGACACCAGTAGCACTTCGTGTCTTGAGCTCGTCAGGACATTCACTGTTGATGAATGTGACCTCTATGCTATCGAACCACTCAAACATAGCTGTCACACCCTCTTTACCAGTGAAGGGCTTTGGGTGGCAAGAGGCGAAGTGTTTGTAGTTAAAGGCGATGGGCTTAGGTTGGGCAACTTTGGAGTCAATGGAAGAGTTGGGGGTGTTGGAAGCTTGGATCTCAGTCACAACTTTGGGGATAAGACGAGCGAACTGCTTGGCCATAAATGCCATCATCTTCTTTTGAGAGCTGACCCTTGACTTTTTGGATGAGCTGGAGAGTTGATGAGATGAAGACATCTATGAATTCAAAATGAAATGTGGATGAGACTTTGATCATAATGTTTATTTGAAAAATTTGTTTTTATGAATGCAACATGTAGCACCTTGTTTCACATAAAGTTTCACATAGTATAACATGAATTTTCACATAGAATAACATGTAAATTTGAAAGCGTAATAAATTTAATTTGTTCACGAGAGAGTATCATTAATTGTTTTAGGTTACGACAATAGTGTAAATCGTGACTCCTAGCTTGAAATGAATATAACGTTCAAACGTAAAACACATAGAAATTGAGATAACATAAAAGAGATTTAACGTAAAACATGGATTGTCACGGAACGTAACATACGACAATTCCAAAGTGAATCGAAGTCCTTCTCGAATTAAGGAAGCGTGCTTTGGCCTAATAGACAAATACTCTCATCGAGAAGCGATTAACGATATTTGTCCTTCCAGTTACTACACGTCCTTAATCGATTGGGAAAATCGAAACTTTGGCGAGAATGAAAATCGAGGAATGGGACTAGTTAAACAAGATGCGAGTTTCACCTCTAACTTGATAACATCGTACCCTAATGTGGTTGGTACTTATCCTAAGATAAGGGTCCACTGGAATATGAAATGGAAAACTCCCATCAAGGTTTGGATATCACTCCTAACTTGAGGGTAGATTTCGTGCAAAAATCAAAGTATAGCTGAGTGAAAATCATCACCAAGTGTGGGAATCACCCAATCTTGATGAGTCTTTTCGATTGTGTTGTAAGAGTGTCTTCAAAGCCTCCAAGTGTGTATTGTGTTAGCCTTAGGAAAGGCATGTATATTAAGAGTCCAAAAGAAAGTAGAGAGAAGCAAAGAAGATAGAAAGGAAGTTGTTTTAAGCAACACATAATGAATAAGCTCCTAAACAATAGACTAGACAAGGCATTCCTAATTCCCTATAGTTATGGCTCTGATACCAATCTGGTATCAAAGTACTCCTACTATAGACTAGGGAAAAGTATAGCAATCATACCTAATTCCATATAGTTATGGTTCTGATACTAATCTGTCACACCCCAACCGATGGCGGAAATATCGGGATGAGACGAACAAATTGCTCAAAACAACATAACATTATTGTGACAATATAAATTAAATTCATTTCATAAATTTCCAATGGAAATACATTGTTTTCAATTACATCACAATTCAAACATAATAAAATACTATGCTAAAATGGGTTTCTAATTCCATCCTAGCTGGATTGCTTTGTTTCTTGAACATCCACCTGCAATATGTATTAAAGTACAATCAACAAAAGCATGTTGGCGAGTATACAAGTTTTCATACATAGCATAATACGTGTTTAAAATGTTGCTCATATCCAAATGTGAAATACAATATCATATCGACAGTATACTCGAAACGATGTTACTCTACGTGTCCAAACCAAAGTTTAACGCAATTAACGTGCCTACCCAAAAGAGTATGGGTGGTTTTAACATAGATTAACCTAACAATACCCGTTAATATAACGAGAGGGGCGTTTCTCAACCTATAGCGCTACCATTGTTAGGGGAGGCTTGCAAAGTTAATGAACACATAGTCATGAGAGTTTACAGTAGCATAACATGTCTAACATGATTAAAATGTATCACATAGAGTATGGATAGAGTGTACATAAAATGTTTGATGTGATGGTGTAGTTTGATAAGTAATACATATTGCACCCAAAAAGTGTAAAACGAAAATGGGTCATGTATACTCACCTTAGATTGCGTTGCGTTTCTTGGTAAACAATAAGAGCAAGAGTTTGTCCAAGAGAATTGTAAACGAGCGCAAGAGATTTACCCTATTTGTGACGTAGGAATACGATAAGTATTATTGATAAAATGTTTAAAATGATAATGGGGATTTGCTGGGTATTTATAATAATATCATTCAATATTTATAACAATAATATGGATGGTAATAAAATATGATGCTATTAATATTATTACAGTAATATAATAACCTCAAAATTAATACTTTAATAAGAAATATGATAATAATAATAATAATAATGGTAGTAGTATAACTGATTTTATAACATAATATTTAAACTTATTTTGTTATTAATAAGAATAATAGTTTCTATAATAATTTATTTTAGAAATAATTGGATTTATATTAAATATAATAAATACTGATTTCACACTGATATAATAATGATAATAATGATAATAATAATAATAATAATAATAATAATAATAATAATTCTGATTAATAATAATAATAATAATAATAATAATAATAATAATAATAATTCTGATTAAAAATAATAATAATAATAATAATAATAATAATTCGGATTAATAATAATAATAATAATAATAATAATAATAATAATAATTCTGATTACTAATAATAATAATAATTTTGATTAATAATAATAATACTGTAATTATATAATAATGATTACGATAAGTTCAGTTGGAAATATGAAAACGAAACCGGAGAAGAAGGTTACCGGAATCGTATGGGAGGGAGGTGGCTTCTCCGGCAGGTCCGACTATCGAGCAGATTTTCCCGGCAGGTTACAGGTTATTTTCCGGTGAGAGAAGGAAGGAGAGAGGTGGGAGGTGAGGTGGTCTCCGGCGAGGTGTGTGTGAGTTTGGAAGTGAAGGCAGTGTCGGGTTTTTATAGGGGAACTCCGGGGTTGGGTAATCATGGAAACGCGAAATCTCAGTCAATCTCCAAAATCACGGAGTCGCACAAGAAGGAAAGTATGGTTGTACGCGTTTTGCTGTTTTGGGCGGTTAATTGGAATTGGTTTGAATATCGAACAACGTATATAACTTATTACGTTTCCAAATATAACCAGCGATGATGGTAGCCCGTTTGGTTAGTGTGTGTGTTTGTGAGACTGAGGTCGCGGGTTCGATTCGTGTAAGGGGCGGATCATACGAGAGATCCCCCCCTTTTTTATTTGCACTTAGCTGGACTAACTGAGTTTTCTAACTCAGTTAGTGGTTCCCTTTGAATAATTACTAACCTAGTTATCCTTTAACTATGGTTTTCACTAACTTTGTTAACCCTTTTTAATATGATTTAACTAACTTGGTTAGATTTAGTCAAACTAATAATTCCCTTATTTAAAATATTTATTTATTTAATTAATTAAAAATATTAATTTATTTATTTAATATTAATAAATATTATAATTATTTGATTTAACCCAAATTTTGGGTATTTTACCGAATTAACATATGAATTCCCGATTTTTGTACGGTTTAGGGTAATCTCTTGGCAACGCTTGGTTCAAGAACTGAGATTAGGATATCTTTCAATTGTTTTTACGTGTTTGACATAGTTTAACATGCTTTCAAGTGTTTTAACATAACATAGAATTTAAACAAGTATATGATCAAAACAATGCATTTTTCATTATGATTTCAAGTCTCGGATTGTGAATTTGAAACGAATGGAATGCAACGAGAGTACGATTGATTAAATTGGAAAAGTTCAATACATCTTGCCATAAAAAGAAGGTACAGAAATACGAAACGTTACAAATTTGGTGGGGGCATAATCTAGGACCAGAAAATCCACCGGGTATTCGAATTCTCCCAACCGAATCTTAACATTCTTAACTATTCCCCGTGGACGCCTCCAACTTTCATCCGCCAAACTCACCATGGTGTCTATATCTTCAAGCGGACCAAAGTCGTACATATCGTATAGATCGCCTGGTAGCACACTCATACTCGCCCCGTAGTCCAACAATGCTTGAGGAATTTTTAATTTTCCCACTTGAATAGGCACGAGTGGTGCTCCATGCTCTTTGTCCGTTTCAACCTCGGCATCCCTTCCTATACCTACACTCACTTGACAAGAAGATGTTAGAAATGTTTCATTAAATTCACTATTAGGAACGGTACTTACCACATTGATATTAACACTTTTAATGTTTTTGGGATTTGTCACCGTGTCACTTTGTAGTTGGCCTTTTGCTTTCTTCAATATCGCCACATCACTTGCAAGTTGACTCATTTGGGTAGTCAACGACTGAATTGCTTTATCACGGATTTCGTCTTTTTGAATGCGAGCATCATCAATTTGATTTCTTCGCTGCATCTCTAGTTGCATTGCCTTGAGCATCTCCATGACCTCATTTCCACCAGAAGAACTTTGACCTGAAAACCCACTTTGATTATTGAACGGTTGGCGTGGAGCAAAGTTACCTTGACTTCCTTGAAAATTCGGGTTAGCTTGGTTTGAGGGATTTCCATATGTAAAGTTTGGGTGGTTTCTAAAACCGGGGTGGTAAGTATTGGAGTTCATGTTGTAATTTCTACCACCCCCTCCTTGCCCTTACAATGCATTCACCTCCTCATATTGCCCTTCCACTCCTTGGCAATTTTCAGCCGCATGCCCCATCTCATTACAAAGCACACAAACATTATAAATTTGATTAGAAGTTTGAACATTACCATCTTCTACCGCGTGCACTTGAGTTCGAGTAATGGCCGGTCGTGCTCTCCTTGATGCTTGAGCTTTTCTTTTTGATGTGACCGCCATTTGCTCCAAAAATTCCCAATCGTCATGCTCGTAATTTGTGCCAAAAGTGCCATTTGTGATCGACATTAAGTCGCGAGCATCTTCGGCACTCAACCCCTCATGGAAAGCATTCATCAATTCCCAAAGTTCAATTCCATGATGAGGACAGTTTTTGATCATCATGTTGAAACGCTCAAAGGCCTCATTAAACATTTCACCTTGTTGTTGTTGAAAGCTCCTCAACCCCTTTCTAGCATCATTGGTCTTTTGAGCGGTGTAAAATTCATCTAAAAATATTTGTTGCATCTCCGCCCAAGTGTAGATAGATGCCGAAGGTAGAGTGTAAAACCACTTCTTTGCCTTGTCTTCTAGAGAAAATTGAAATAATACCAACTTGACATCATCGGCCGAAAAACCTTGACTCCCAAGAGTGTTGCAAATCGAGTCATAAGCCTCCAAATGAAAATAAGGCTCCTCCATTGCTAGACCCTTATACTTCGGCAAACTTTGTAATGAATTGGTTCTCACTTCAAAAGCTCTTCCTTGGTCGTTGTGAGGAATAACTACCGGTGAAGGATTATGAGTGATCACCGGCCTAAAATGTGCTTCAATACCTCTTGCATGATCTCTAAGATGCCTTCTTGGTACACCAAACCGCCCCCTTGGACGAACAGGACCATTGGTCTTGGTATATGCCCTTGTGGTGCAATTGGTTGTTGAAATTGTTGTTGTGGCATCGGTGGGTTTTGAATTGGCCTTTGGAATTGTTGTTGTACATTCTGTGGACGAACTTGTTGCAATGGTACCGGGCGTTGCAATTGTGGTCCTTGTGGCCTTGGCCGAATGTGTTGTGGTATGAGTTGTTGTTGTGGTGGCACTCCACCAACACTTGGCATTCCCTGAAATTGACCTTGCACATAACCAAAGTCTCCTTGATCTCCATCACCCCCATAAGCATACCCATCTTCATCATAACCCTCAAATTCCTCATATCCCTCATCATAACCATCTCCTTGAATTCCCAAAGATTGTCCAAATGGAAGAGTCGAGTACTGAAAACCCGACTGGTTCGAAGGTTTAAAAGTAGAAGTGGCATGGACAATGGTTGAATTTGGTGCTATGGTATAGTTTGAATATGATTGACCCGCACCCGGGAAGAAATGAGACAATGGTGGAATAGTAGTAGAAGGGTTGAAAGTAATGGTTGGTTCTTCTTGAGTAGTAATGGGTTGTGTGGTGTTGGTTGGTGTAACATTATGAAATAAAGTGGGTTCGGTGGTGGTGGTTGGAATGGTAGTATTTGGTGAAGGTTTAGTGGATGTTGGTATAAATGGTGGAACAGGTTCACCCGTAGTGGGTGGTGGTGGTGGATCCCGATCCATGTATCGCAGTGGTGTAATCGGTGTAATTAGTGTTGTTGGTGAACCGCTAATTGTGTTTTTCCTTAACAAAATCCTGTTTGCTCGCAAAGTTTGTTCGATTTCCGGATCAAATGCTAATGGTGATAGCTTGTGAGAGCTTCTAGTACGCATGCACCTGTAAATACCTGCACTAACACACCCAGCGTAAACCAGAAAAATAACAAACTTAAAAAGATCAAAAATAACACACGTTGCGCACTACTCCCCGGCAACGGTGCCAAAATTTGACGTGATGTCGTGGTCACTATCAAATTTAATCCAATTACTACTAAATAGATAGTGGCAAGTGGGTATCGAATACGGGGAGTTTGTGGAATATGTGTTATTCAAAGGTTTATCTAAGTTAACTAGAATTAAACTAATTGCAATAAAAGTAAATTCAAGAGTTGGATTGATTGATTTGATTTGTAAAACTAAGATTACTATTCTAATTGCAAAATGAAAATGTTGGTTGTAAACAAATTAAAGACAAATGACCATCCTTAGTTTCCGGTTTGCTTTGACATTTATACTATCATTCCACTAGAAAGAACTACATAGACATAGTTCATGTGTGATTAATTGCAGTGATGAAAGGGAACTAAGTACTCAGATTCCTAGAATGTGAGGTTGTTACCCGATGATCAATCAACCCTTACCCAAGCCTAACCATACCCATGATATCTCGATTGCCAACGGCACCAAGAACGTATGGTTTCTAATTAGTTTAACATAAGAATCAACAATTTACTAACAATCAATCACACACCATAACAAGCAATTCAATAAAGATAAAGATTGTTATTCTAGAAATAAGGAATTAAACATAAAGTCTCATGCAAACCTTCAACCAAAGATAGTCACAAAGTATTTAGCCACTCATGGCTTGAAACATCATCATCCAACAAGTCTTAATCTTCCAACAAGTTAAGAACATGAAAAACAATGATAGAGATAGTCTTCAAGCTCCAAAAATCAGCCAAAATTCGTCCCCAAGTGTTGTGTAACCGATTAGGAATGATAAGTACACAAAAGACATCATAAAATACCAATAAATGGGGCAGTTACAACTTTTACGCAGGTCAAAGCCGTAACCTACGGCTCCTGCCGTAGGCTACGGGGTCAATAAAACTCTTACGGTGAGCCAAAACTGAGCTACGGTGGACCAGAAGACCCAGTGAGGGCCGTAACCTACGGCCAGAGCCGTAGGCTACGGTGGCGCCAGGTTTTGTTTTCTTGTTTTCTTCATAACTTTCTCGTTTCAACTCCGTTTTCTTCGCCGTTTTCGCCCACGTTCTCGTAATTTCATCCTCTATTATGTGCTATTCTTAGTTCTTCAATTCCAAAATTTTATTTTTTCATTGATGCTCCAAATTCCTTCCCTTTTAAGCTCCATTTGCACCTGCACGTCCAAACAACTAGTAGTTACCAAGTTCAAACAGTTAAACGTGTAAAGCATGAGATTTTAATCTTTTTAAGGCACTTAAGGGTTGTCCTACGGACTACCCTTCAGCAGGAGCTCGCATGTGTGAAGGCCCGGCCTCGTGATCGTTGTGGGTAGTGATTGGCCCTTTGCCTCTTCCTCCTCTTCTGATTGCCGGTGGCATATTTCCTGCTTAAACAATTGAAATCAACAACAAACAATAAAGGACAAACTAATGCAACAATTCGAATTCGTCCTAAGTTCTTGTCTAGACTCGAGTATGTGCAATTGTGTCATTGAGATTAAACACATAGGGATAGTGTTTAATTCACTCAACGTTGGCTCTGATACCAACCTGTCACACCCCGAAATTTACACGTTTCACCGGTGGGCCCGGTGGGGGATTATCGTGACGTAGTTGGTAACATTACAGTCAAGCAACACAATATTTAAATGCACAGCGGAAGCAAAAGATAGATATGTTTCAACTTTAATAAATTGTAATATCAAGTATCACAACAGTCGAAATTAATCCACAGGGGATCCAAAATAAATAGGAAACATGTTCAACAGTTTGACATCCAAGCTTGCGGGACTTATTGAGGATGCTAGGAGAAAGCCAACCTAGTTCGCTTAGTACCTGCACTTAACCTTTTTGGGAAAATACGTCAGTTTACACTGGTAAATACGTTCAACCGACACTTTTGAAAAAGGTTTAATAAAATTGATTTGAATGCACGTGGCACAAACTTTTATAACTTGGGATAATTATTTTAATATAATACTTGTAAACGAATTACATGTTTCTTATGCGTTCAGTAGCCCGATCCGTAGACCGGGTTAAACATCAATAGACACACCACATTATTTATTCATTTATGCACTGACGGGTGTACGCCTACACCCCGTGCTCAAGTCGTGGCCATCTCGTAAGATGATGCCAAGGATATCCGGGACATGGTCATTAACCCCCCAAAGGCTTTAAGCAAACAAAACATTTCAAAATAGAGCATATCAATGATTTAACCTTATTTGGTTAAAGATTCAATGCTGGACCAAGCGGTATTTTATATACCGTACCCCAAGCCCGTATAAGGGAAATTAAGTTAAAAGTATTTACCTTTGCAAAGTATATTTCACAATCAGCAATTGCAAGTAGCTTTTACCGGGTCTCCTATTCTGGAACGAAGGTTTATAATAACCTATTAGAATCCTAACGGGTCTTTGATTAAGCCTAAACTTAGACCGGTTAGTTTTAACGAAAGATATGGTTCGAACGCACAATTAAGCGAAGACCAGAATAGAATATGATTTAGGCCCGACAAGTTTGAAGACCTGTATAATATGGGTAATCCAACCACATTCTGGAATTTGAGATAAAAACGATAAGGTTTGACCCGTTTCGGCTAATTTATGTAAACTAGTTACATAAACCGAACCGAACGCGTAAATGGCGTAACGGGTAACCGTAAGAGTCTTATACAGGTTTCCTAAGTCAATATGCTCTAAATATGTTGTGATATCAGTAGGATACCTTCCATTATGCCCATAACGAGTTTAATCCCATAATACGCCCCGTAGGGGTATTTTTGGTCATTTTAAAGGTTATAAAAGAGATTATTTATACTTCTGATGTTCGGGTCTGAAGAAATTAGTAAAACCACATATTTTAATAAGTAGCATCAGTAGGTAATAAGTCTTTATGACAAAAATGGTTTTAATCCCAAACTATGCGTTTAATACGCGTATAAAGTCATTTTAAGCGATTTCCGGGTTATACAGAAAATCTGAGTTTTCTGATCAGGTTATATAGTTCAAAATACTCTATTTATTATTTAAAATCAGTAGCAATTGGATTGGCGTCAAAATACTCTGTAAAACTCGTTTTATGTCCGAAAAGGGTATATTCGGTATTACCGAATCAAGGTCATAACCTTAGGTTATGAGCAGGTTAAAAATAATTAAAAATCTTTAAAAATCCCAAAATATTATATTACATCAGTGTGTAAAAGGTTTGGTGTCGAAATTTGGGTTTAGATAGGCTTTATGCTAAGTGCGCCGTTTAATTAACAAAAGTTTTCTTAATTGCGCTATTTAGCATAACTCCTATTCTAGACCTCGAATTGACACGAAATTTTAGGGACATGTTTAGAAATCAGTAACTAAGGTTATTGTTCTTTCACATATCCAAAATTCTCGTTTTAAGGTCAAAAGGGCATTATGGTCAACTTTTAAGCATATAACGGAAATGTGCAAATGACTCAGTCAAACAACGAACCAATCACAGAGGGTCATACCATCATGTAACCTGGTCCTAAGGAAGTCCTAAGGCATTTCTAAACTCTACTAAAACGGGTCAGAACTGAAGTCAAAGCAAATGTCAAAGTTTTGCGACTTTTGGTTCCGAACCGGGTCAAAACAGTAAATGGTCGGATCAAACAAGCTTAGACTAGTTCTTATACTTATTATCAAGTTATATGAGTGATAAAATATGTTACATGCCTTCTACATTGTTAATTATGCATTAAATCGAAAATTAGCATTCTGTTGACTTTTTCTAAGCAACTTTGAACCGACATTTGAACTAGTTAGAGTGGGAATCAGATGGTGCCCTTTTAAGGGTTTAATGCCCACATAATTACCAACATATAACTACCTTTGATTCGACTAATCACTGGACCATTAGTGATTAATCGTTAAGTCAACCGTTAATTACGACGGTTTGACTTTTAAGCTAAAACTAAGCAAAAACTTAACTAAGAAGGGTTAAGCACACTTACTGAAGTCTAATGAACGACCAGAGATGCTTAGAGAAGGCTCTTAAGCTCCAGAGATGATCAGAACTGCAGATTGAAAGTGTGGTTACAAAGGTTGCACTCAATGGCCTTTTATAGTGGTTCTTGATGCATAAGATCATGACAACTAGGTCTACTAGTGTACTCAGATCATCAACAAGTGCCCCTGAGGCCTAGGAGTCGTTTAGGGGTCGCCCATGCTGCACAATAATGGTTTAAAGTCAGTTAAAACACCAAACAGTGCTGCTGTTCGCATTTTCTGCATCTGGGAGGCTGACGCGGCCCGCGTAAAGTCCTTCTAACCTTTACGCGGCCCGCCTGAATCACCCTGACAAATTCAAATCTTTTAGTATCAGACGCGGCCCGCGTAAACTCATGGTAACTCTTACGCGGCCAGCCTGAGACCTGCTGTAAGATTTTTCAAATCTTTTTCAATTATTGCAGTTGGCTCTTGGCTCTTCGGAGGAGTAACTTTGCGTTATGAACCCTTTTTATTTACGTACAAGGGCCTCGAGACTTTTACCCATCTTGTTAAGTCCTCGGTTACTTTGTTACTACCCGAAAAGTCATAACTTTCAATGTTGACGCTTTTAACCCCTCATGTACGAATTCGATCATAACTTTCTCATTTGATAACGAAACTTTATGAAATTTATATCGTGCATTCTAGTGAGCATAATTTACCATTACAAAGCCTCAGGTTTGCTAAAGGGTCACTCAGAGGTATAACTTAAACATGTTGACACATTTAACCTCTGTAGTTCAGAATTCCTCACTTTCTTCCACGTTTAGTTCCGTATGATCCATGATTCATTCGTTTGAAGGTACGAGCATCATGTAGGGTTACTGTAAAGTATATTTATCCCTTGTTGACATTTTTAACCCGTGAATTCACATACTTTCTATGTCTATCAACTTTAGTCCATCTATAGTATTCTTTAATACGTTCAAGATTATGCCACGTGTCAATACATTATAAGACGTGAATTTTCGAGGTGTTACACTAATAAAGAAAGAAAATTTTTGGGCTCATATTTCCGCTACATCGTTTTCAAGTTATTAATTGTTAGGGTGTTACAAGTTGGTATCAAAGCCCTGGTTTGAGGGAAATCAGGTATGAGGAGGTAAATACTTGAACTCAAACCTGTGTGCTCTTGTGACAAAGAATCCGTACAATCTGAGACTCGATCAAGATCTAAAGGTAGAAGCAATGTAAGTATGTATTAAAATATGTATTTAAAGAAAACTAACAGTATGTTATGTGTAAGGTAAGCATAAGGGTTTGGAAAGGATGATCCGCGAATGCGGTCTCGGACCAACACCAAGGCATGTAATAAGACAAATTGACCCCAGGTACGTAAATTTAATATGTGAGTGCATGTAATGTTAAAACCTAGCAAGTGAAGGGAAGTTTTAAATGAAATATACTAGTGGAATGGTAATGAAGTTTGAAAATGTCACACGTGCCGAAACCAAACTCTTCGGACATAAGGCGAAATTACACGAAGACACGAAACTAGTATGTGGATTGTGTACCTGGCCAGTACACAAGAAACATTTGACGTTCGTGAGCCCGTGCTAATTGTTACAGGTATGTCTGTTAGAATTAGGTAGTAGGTGGACGTGAGGGTAAAGGGAAATGTAAGGCTTTCAAGGAATTGAAAGTACCAAATACATAAGAGAAGTATGAATGATATGTTTGAACCCGTGAAACGGATTCAAAACATAGAAGTAATGGAAAGTGTAAATGATATGTTTGAATCCTCGAGACGGATTCGAAACATAGAAAGAATGAAAGATATGAATGATATGTTAGAATCCTCGAGATGGATTCGAAACATAGAAGGGAATGAATGTTAGAATGAAAAGTTTGAGTTCGTAAATAGGTACGAATCAAATAATTAAGAATGATTGATAAGAATGAAAGGTTTGCATTTGTAAGTAAGTACGGACCAAACAAGTAAATATTTTATAAAGCGAATATGATTCAAGTTATGCTTATTAAACTTATATATATATATATATATATATATATATATATATATATATAATGATAGAATGAAAAGTTTGAGTTCGTAAATAGGTACGAATCAAATAATTAAGAATGATTGATAAGAATGAAAGGTTTGCATTTGTAAGTAAGTACGGACCAAACAAGTAAATATTTTATAAAGCGAATATGATTCAAGTTATGCTTATTAAACTTATATATATATATATATATATATATATATATATATATGCAAATGTGTTGTATGCAAGAATGGTTTAAAGGACAAATGAGTTAAAGATCTGCAAAAAGAATGGGTATGTATCGACCCATCATTAACGGGTCAAACAACGAAAGTGACATGTTAAGTAATGGTCATGTATTGACCTATTTTAAACAGGTTGAACGCACTAATGTTTTAAACAGAAATCGAGAAAGAATTAATATATAAATAAGGAGATGCAATAAACATCATGTCTGAACAAAGTCGAATAAATTGTGTGACCCCTAACTTTATAATAAGAATGGCAGGGATCATGACATGATAAACGTATCAAGGATGGTGAAAGAATGCTCACGAGCGGAGATTCATCACAAGGATGAATCAAGTCAAGCCAGAGATGGTATGAATGGTAACAAAGAGGGTCGGATCGCCTTTACATGTCGAGATGTTGCGCCGAAATAGTAAGGTTAGTGAATCATTTAGTATCTGAATATAAATGATTAAGTGAAGGGCTGAATAAGTACTTCCGCATGAATTCTTGAAAGCGCAAAATGTAATATGAAAAGGGAGGTTTGGCTCTTATAGGTCAGCCAAGGAACGAATTTCGACTCTAACTTAATGTTATCTAACTGTATGAATGCTAGAGCCTGATAAGCGATCCATGAGATGAGATTAACCAGCAAGTAGCAACCGTAAGTTATGGCTGGTCGCCGTAATTTACGGCGGGATTAAGAGGAAAGTTCGTGCGACTGGCTGATCCTGGCTCCGTCCTGGTACTTAGTAAAGTGCGCGTTAAACTTTAAAACCCATATGTGAATATAATTTGAATATACAAATGGGTTAAAATATGTTATTTGTACGAAGGGACGGAACTTGTTTACAAGTAGAACTATTGTCAGATGATTATATGCATGAATAAGTATAATATGTTGAGATGATTATATGCATGAATAAGTATAATATGTTGAATGCGTTTGAGTGAACGAAATTATATGCGGAAATGTATATTGGGCCATGGTAGGTATAAGTAGTATGAACTAGTATATCTGAAGAATTTAGGGGACATGTTTGTATGTACATTTATATGTGAAAGGGGATACACTTGGGATGTAGTTCAATGAATGCATACTATTGGTTGGTGTTCCCTTATGAAGGTAATAATACTATTGTCTACCGTTTTATAATGATTTCATGTTCATAAATAGAAGGTATATTACGTAGGGTAGTTGACTTTTTTTTTAAAAAAGTCAACAATGATGAATACCACGGATTGACCTTTGGACACGATTAATAGAGTAGAAAGTTAAAGTGTTATAAATTGATAGATCAAAAGCCTACGATACGCATCATGAATGAAATGAATTGATACATAAGTAAAAGCAATAATAACTAGGGTTTAGTTTTTGCAAGAGTTGAAAATCTTGATAGGTATGAATGTATGTCGGAATGCTAGTTTCAAATTATGGATTATGGGATGTGTGACTAATCGCAATTTCTCATAACATACTTATGTAAGTCTTCCAATGTAACCCGAGTGAATAAACAAACGAAGAATATAACCAGATGTGTTATAGAAGAAATGAATGAGGTTTCGGGGACGAAACCTTCTTTAAGAGGGGTAGACTTGTAACACCCCGAAATTTTTAAAAGTCATAATATAATATTTTATTGTTAATGCTTTATAAAAGAAAGTGGTAAATGTAAGTTTTACCATACGAAAGTAAATAAGGTGCTAGTACTTGAAGTATTGGCAATTAAATCATCGAAAGTAACCAAGTTAGGGGCTGTTTGGCTGAGCTTTTCAAAACAGCTTATTTGCTTATTTGCTTTTCTGAAAAGCAAATAAGTCAATAAGCTCTTTTGAAAAGCTTTAAAATGGAGCTTTTCAAAACAGCTTATTGACTTATTTGCTTTTCAGAAAGCAAATAAGCAAATAAGCTCTTTTGAAAAGCTCAGCCAAACAGCCCCTTAGTGTGTGGGTCATTAAATGACAAGATAATGAGTTAATCTCATTTATAAGCAATTAGAAACTTGAGGGACTATTTTGGCCATTATGAAAGATGAAATAAATAAAAGTCAATTAAAACACAAAACTCACACACTGATGTGTGTGAGTGTGTCGCCCAGACAAAAGAAGAACAAAGGAAAACCCTTGTTCATCATGAATCAGCCAATTGATAGGGAAATTGAAGATGTATAGGATGCATGTATCAAGATTTTCGTTCTCCTATGTGTTCCTCACAATCAAGTAAGTTAAATTCTATGATTTGATGATCTTGAATAAAGTGGGTTATGATTAATCTATGAAATTTCATGAAATTAGCTATGAATATATGTTAGAATCATCACATGAAAGACGAATTGTGCAAGACTTTAAGTAAATTGATGTTTTAGGATGAAACCCACTTGTTCAATGTAGTATGATGATATATGATGATCTTGTAAGAGTGAAGTTGTGTGAATATGATGAACTAGTTGGTGTGTGATGCATAATTATAGATTGGATTGAAAGATTGTATGAAATTTATGTAATTTTTAGTGGTGATGATGAATGAAGATAAGAAATAGGAATGAAAGCATGATGTGGTTGTACATTGTGCATTAAACGGTGTACGCACACCAAGTGTTCGATGAAATGCCCAAGTGATGTTAGGATATGAGAATTTTATGAAAGGGCTTGACATTTATGAATGAATTGGGAAATAACAAGGTCGGTAGTAAGCTAACTTGAATAATGTGCCTTAGAGGGAATTCATATGAGAATTCGGGTTGAATGTATGTTTTGATTAAAATCGTGCATTTAGGAATTTGTATCTTGTGCTTGAATGGTGTGATGCTCACCATGTATTTGATGCGCTTGATTTATGGTAATTAAAGGTGAATGTATATGAATGTGAAATGAATAGCTGATTTGTAAGTAAATGTATTGGAGTTATGTCGTATTGTTACCGTAGATTATATTGCCAAATGTAGAATCACAAAACAATTACATGTGAAAGTATGTGTAAGTAAACGTGTATGTGTATATAATTATGTGATCATGTGGTTGTAAGCACAATTGCATCATAAGTATGAAAGGTATATAGTGTCATATGTATAGCCTAATATGATGTCACGTATATATGAGGTTAAGTTGAAAGTTTATACAATAAACCGTTGACTTTTGAAAGTCAACTGCACATAAGAGGCATGGCTAGAATTTTGTCACAATTGTGAAATCTTAGAACGTCATATGGTATGTGTTAAATAAATATGCGTATTATGCATTGACATGATGGATTATATGAGTTTGAAAAGATGTGATTTTGGGTATATGCCTTATGCTTGTTAGACTTGACTAATGAAAGTCAAATGTGAGTTATGCATTCGACATGATCATTTATATGTACAATCATGTATACTAACAAGAATGTAATTGTGGTGACACGAAAGCATAGGGATCATGTGGAAAATGGACTCAAGCAGGAAAGGCTAACGGGTCAAGAAGAGACAAGGAAATGAATGCGGAAACGGACGCTCAAGGTAAGTGAGTTTCGAACCTCACTTCTTAGTATATAATTAAAGTCTATTTATGAAGGTTAGGAGTCTTGTAGGAATGATTGAGAAAGTAAGTAAATGGAAAGGAAAGTCGAAATAAGTTGTTAATAGTTCACATGGTAACGAAAAGTGCATGGCAAAATCAAACGGGTCGAACATATATGCATGAATCGTGTAACGGTAATGTAATTCATAATGTTTAAGGATCTCAAGGTACGGATTTTTAGTTAATTAGGTGGGGAAATGTTTTATGAACAATTAGAAACAAGTTTCAAGTGAAACGGATGCAAAACGAGCAAGTTATGCGAGTTTTGGTATAAAAATGGAAAGCTGATCTTGGCGCTAACATAACTTACGGTAGCCAGCATAAGTTACGGTGGGTGCTGGGCCTTTCTTTCTTGCTTTCTGCCGTAAGGCAGTTTAATGCCACCGTAAGGTTTTTGGGGCCACCGTAAGCTACGGTAGCCACCGTAGCTTACGGTGGAGGTCAGGTGCAAAATGTAAAGTTATGCATTTCTTTGTTTTTTCTTTGATTTCGGACCTCGTGAACCCATCCCAAGTCTCGATAAGCTTCTATAATGCACCTCAGCCCTACCAAATGGCTTGATAATCTACGGGTGAGTATGGAACTCATATTTAAGATCAGAAATGTACCCGAAAGTCACGTAAAAAGCGTTTAGGAAGCGTGAGTAAGTAATTATAAATAGGAGGAAGTATGTATGTAAGTTGTTCACTCATGTTTTACTACTCGGAGGTTGAAATTAGGACATGTCAGTAAACCATATTGAATTGTGTGAGTGCTACGTATGAGCTTGTATATATGTACGTATGTAAGGGTGTATGTATTAGATGACTATAAGTATACACATGGATGTACGTAGGCACGGTGTAGTATTTATGGTACACGAATGAATGGGGCTTGAATAGATGTATACATAGCTTCCAAACGTTTGAGTATTAAGTTGCTAATCATATACCTTGAGAATGAAATGAGATTTGCAGGTATGCTATTGAAATCCGTTGTGCAGTTTTGAGGAATTGGAATGCCAGATTGTACGTGGAAGAATGATCGAAAGGACTTGCAAGAATAGAAAGAATGCGGCGTGGTCATTTAATTATGTATGATAGATTATGAATTGTAGTTATCAAATTCTAATGATATGCATGTTTGTGGTGAATGTAGGTTACGCAGATTAAAGTTGGCATAAAGTATTGGAGGATTAAAGATCGAGTCAATAGCAAGAATTGTACGGGAACAGTAGTCACATAACTGGGGATTTTATATGTAAATGGATGCGATAATTAAGAATGAACAATGTAAATCTTTTAGTCAAGTATTAAATATTTCTTGTATTAGACATCAAGTATGTTACATGGCTAATAAAGAAAGAAAATTTTTGGGCTTATATTTCCGGTACGTCGTTTTCAAGTTATTAATTGTTAGGGTGTTACATGTATTACACGGGTTGAATAAATATAATTTTAGATATCTAATCTAACTTATAATAAAAGACTCCAAATAATGACACATGACATTCTCTCCTTTAACCTCATAAATTTTATTTATAATTATTTAATAAATAAATTTCTTTTAATAGTAATATTAATATTAATAACTAATATACAGATATCATTTATTTGTATCCTTATCTTTATCAAAGATTAATAAATAACTTTAATTTTGCAATTTAGACCCTTTGTTTTTTTTTTACTTTTAACCCAAAGTTTTTCGTCTTTTGCAATTTAATCCCAACTCTTTTTTATTTTCGATTTTGGTCCACCATACTTATTATTTTTCCCAAGTTTTTCGTTTCATTCTAAATTTTGTGAGTTAATGCACCGCAATGTGCGTGTGGGGTTCAACATTTTTTTCGTATATTTTTCCTGTTTGACTAGCCCGTCGCATTTTTCTCCGTTTAACAAGTTCGACCAACACGCGGGTCCTGGATTGACTTAGTTATTTTTTTTTATGTTTTACGTTTCGATTTAATTTCTCTGTAACGAGCGTTCGTGATTCAAAGATTTTATGTCTGCTTTTCGCTCGGAGTTATTTTTTCGTTTTTATTTAATTTGTTTTTACGGGCTTTTCCGGTGTTGGTGGTCGCTGACAGTGGTATAGTATTGGTACTACTTGACACAATTTTACAACAACCGCTGCAACGAAGGGGCTTAATACTAGTAATATTAATAAAATGTAATCAATTGTAAATTACAAAAATAATTATAACAATATTAATAAAATGTAATCAATATTAATAAGATATCATCGTACTAATTTGAATTTGAAAATTAAAATTTGGATAAAAATATTAAGTAGGGATTAATTTATTTTTTCAAGATTTAATTTAAAAATTGTTGTGGAAAATGTCAAGGATTGGAAGCACCACAACATGTGGGGAAAAGGGTCATAACAAGAGGTCATGCAAGTGAGCGCCTCCTTCAACAAGTCCGGAATGATGATGATTCGGGTGAGGAAACTGATTTTTTTTTTTTTTTATAATTTGGGTTGTTTAACGTGATGAACTATGTTTAATCTTTAAACTATTTTATCTTTTGGGTTGTGATGTAACTAGTTTTATGAATGATTAACATTTCAGTCTTTTGGAATGTAATTGGTTCTAATAAAGTTTTTTGTCTTTTTTACACACTTTTCAATGCAGTTTTAGTCATTTTTTAGCACTTTTTAATGCATTTTCGTCACATTTTTGCTGTAGCAATTTCATATGAAATTAGGGATAAATGAAATAAATGATAAAACTTTTGAAGTTAAATTTGGTTTTGATTCCTGAGGTTTGATAAAAATAACCATTTTTCTTCAAAAAAAGCATTTTAGTCAATTAGAGGGAAAATGACTAAGACGGCCATCACATGACATGCACATAGGTTATACTTAATTGGGAGAAATTGATGTTGTTAAAGATCTGGGTAAAACTAAAACAATTGATGAAACTTTTGGAGGTAAATTGATGTTTTAAATCGTTCGGAGGAAAACGGATGTTTTTATCAAACCTCGGGGAGCAAAATTGAATTTAACTCTTTAAAAAATTACTCATAAGATGTTATAAATCAACATATGTATTTGGTTACGGTTAAACTAATATTTTCCTTCTCAATCATCTCGCACCAAACTGACGCTAATATCCACGGTAGAGAGGATGATATGATGATGCTGAATTGATCAATATTTTAAAATCTCGTCCATCGACTTGAGGTGTGATAATAGTCGTCATGTACCCATGAGAAGTAAAACTCAAAGATCTCGTTTGAATTAAACTAATGCTAGCGTGATTTTCAATTAAACTTACAAATGAGAACACACAAAAAAAAAAAAACAAAAAAAAAAACAAAAAAAAACAAAACAAAACAAAAAAAAAAACAAAAAAAAAAAAAAAAAAAAAACAAGAAACGACTAATCACATCCAGGTTTAGGTTTGTTAGCATCATGTATACTTTAACTTAATTAGCTACACTAGTAAGCTACATAAAAGTATTCTTGTTTAACTTACTTAAATGATGGACAATTATCATACTTAGTAATCCAGCCTATTGTTACTTAACAATACAAGACCAATGATGGACGTGATAATATCAAAACAATTGCCAACACATTATTATAAACCATTATAATTACATCATGAAGTTAAACGATACTGCACGATAAATGACAAATGCTAATATTAGATCATAAATAACATGTCTTGCAACATGCACACACATATGTTAAACTCTTGAATATAATACCCATTTCATGCCCTGATAATAAGCCATCTTTCATTATAAATATCCCTTTCTAGGCTTGATTTACGTGATGGATATTGGTGAAATTTTAGTGTAGTTATTTTATGTAATTGGATTTAGTTAGTGATCAAATGAGAAATCATAATCAGACATCAAACAGGTTAGAAAGTGTGGGGTGCATACTTGTTTGAGAATCCTATGATTTCAAATCCGTAGAACAACGGGGTCAGGTCGCAGGGTCCCATGGACGGCAGCTCCCCGTGGATATGGGCGTAGCATAGTGGGGGCGGGAGGGGGCGACCGGCCCCCCGAACTTTTCGCTCCGAAGTGAAGAATACATAGTTTTCGTATAGTAATTTTTTGGTATACACATTTTTGACCCCCCCCCCCCCCCCCCCAGTTTTATAGAAATTTTTGGGTATATACGTTTTCGACCCCCGGTCGGAAATCTCAAACTTTGCCACTGCCCGTGGATCCAAGGAAAAACACCCTTGGTTGGGTTATGCATTGGAATTGAAAAGTTGGTGTAAAAGAAACGAAATTGATACCGAAGACTAGTAGTGAATTTGCTCTTTAATACCAACAACGGCTCTCAGTGTCGCATTTGTGCTTCATTAGTGATTTCGTTCGGCACTGCAACTGTTATTCAGCACGAAATTGTTGTTCAGTACTTAATTTATTCAATAATGGATGTGTTCATTGGTATTGGTCATGTTTTGTGGTACTAGAACTGATCTTCAGTATTTATACAGTAGTGGATGTGTTCATTGGTACTGGTCATGTTTTGTAGTACTAGAACTGATCTTCGATACAATAGTATCAAAACCGAAAGTAACTACAAATTGGCAGTTGTAACAGCCGATTGTCATGACGGCGTTCCTTTGAATTTAAGGTTCTATTTGGTCAGTTTTAGAGTACACGAATTCAAACTCGTTCTTAATTTTTCTTTGAAAATCATTTGAATGAATTTTCGTGAGTACCAACTAGGGGTGTGTAAAGTCGGTTAACCGTGGGTTTGGTTAACCGAGGGTTCGGTTAAGCGAAAAGTGTTAAGCGTAACCATAACCGATAGGCGGTGTACCATGGATCAGTTAGTCGGCAATTATGATTCGGTTATGGTTAGTTCGGTTATCAACCAGGTTATGGTTAATTCGGTTATCAACCAATATATCTTTTTTGTGTTTTTAGATAAGAAAATGACCGTATTCTTGTACATATTTTATTGATGTTTCAAAAAATAAAACCTGAACATGTTCTTATACATAGCATATACCGTGTTTAAAATAAAAATGAATTACTTAGTTCATAAGTAATTAAAAATTAATATAATCATATTCTAGATATAGATAACTAGTTGCTAATACAATAAATAAAAAAAGGACATAAATAAACAGAGACAAGAGAATAAGAGAAGGATCATAGAAAAATGACTCTAATGCTTACTAAACATTTAACTTCAACCTTAAATATAAAAAAAAAAAGAATCACAAGAAATAAAAAAAAAAAACAAGGTTTGGTTCAGTTCAGTTAAATTCGGTTAATGAAGATACCTTAACCTTAACCGTAACCGAATGGCCGGTTAATCATATTCACTTAACCATAACCGTTTGATTTGGTCGGTTTCAATTATTTTTTTTAGTTAACGGTTCGATTGTAGTTCAGTTTTTGTACACCCCTAGTACCAACAAAATAATTAAATGTGAAAATGTTTTATACCATTTTCAAAGATATCCAAGTATCCCAAATCACAAAACCAATAAAAACAACCAAATGTAACCCTTAGTTAACACACCACGAGTTTCTCTGTCTCGGTTTCCATGCAACATCAAGGGCAGTCGAATTGCGAATTGATATATGTTCCGTTTCTTTGTGGCCCATCATCCCAGCTTAATTAACCGCAGAGATTTAGCCCATTTATAAATAAACAAATAAAATAAGCCCAGTATGCCACGGTCCAAGACTCCAAGCAAATGACCAACAACAATGTTGGTTTTGTTCATTCTCACATAAAACATCAAAATCGCATAGAAGAGTAGCGTAATATAAAATAACAGTGATATAATATCATGTAATAGCAATAAATAACAAAGATGCATCCCCAGGCTAAGGGGTGTGGGGAAGGAGGAGGGGAAACCCATGTGGCATCGGCCCCCATGGTAAAACAACCCCCCCCCCCCAGTAGCGTAATATAAAATAACAGTGATATAATATCATGCAATAGCAATAAATAACAAAGATGCATCCCCAGGCTAAGGGGTGTGGGGAAGGAGGAGGGGAAACCCATGTGGCATCGGCCCCCATGGGAAACAACCCCCCCCCCCTATTTTGGTGCCTTCGGTGATATTCCCTCGACCTCCCTGAGGAAACAAATCTATATCTCTCTTGATTCTCCCTTGATCTCTAGATTTATACGTAATCGAACCTTTTTTGGCGTTCCATGTTTTGCATAGATCTCATCCTCTATGCAGGGAATCCATCAATACATCCCTACACATATATACACCAAATACATTACCTACCTTGTTTACTAAATCTATTTTTTCTCTCTGTCATTCGAAATCTCGTAATAAAACAAAAGATCTTCCACTTCGATCTATGTAATAAGGGGATTTTTCCTATCAACAGCGGTCTGGTCTCTTTTATCGGTCTATGTATGACAAATGGTCATCTTTTTTCTATCCTTTTCCTATAAAAGAAATATTTTTTTTGTACTTAAATACATATATAGACCGACAGGACCACACATTACCACGTGTACAAAATTACATTTCCACCCGTGTTATCCGCGTGACGTGAAACTATGCATGAGCATGACTATGTGTTTCCTAACTCTCCTTCACTCAACAAAATTGTGAACAAATGATATTTGTAGAGCCAGAATGAAACTCATGCCAACATATGCAAATCTTTTAAACACATAGGAAGTCCAAACCAACAGAAACGATGTTGGCACATACATAGATGAGTATTCCAATACCCCCTTTGATCGATTTTAATTTCGAAAACACCAATTCCAATATATTAGTTACCACCAAGTTAACACAGAGGATATGACAAATGTGTAAAAATAAATAGGTCCCAAAAAAGGAAACCAATTGTAGTTATTGGCATCGCCATATCGAACATAAACAAATATCTCATTTATGTGGTTACCATCTATAAAGCACATTAATATCCCTGTTGCAATCTGGTCTCACCAACAAACTTAATGACTGAAAAGTTTCGATGAGAATCTTATATGAAATCTTAAGCTTAGCATCACGGATGCATTATGGGATAGGCCGACAAAGAACTATTCCCACCTATAACAACCAAGTTTGGATTTACTACGTCGGTGGTCTAACAAATAACAATGGTACGTTAGTGATAATCTCAACTTCCTGAGTTATGGAATATGTCGTTGATCCATCGTTGATCACCAATGGGTACTTCCATTTTCTAATTTTTTGTAGTATTAGTTTGATTTGTCGGTGATACTCCATTTTCTAACAGTGTATATATTATAAAGATTTTTTTTATAAAGTGTGTAAATAAACATTAACACTTGATTGTTTACGTAATAATGATTTTATATATCAACATAATTAATTATTTTAAAGTTAAATATGCATAGAAAAGTACAAGATAAACGATAATAAAAGATGTCCACACGTCTTGTTCACCTTAGGCTTTTAATTTGATTTAACAAAAATATCGTCTATCAAAACTATAACCTCCAATATAATTAATTAATATATATTCTGTTGTTTATCAATAAGTTATACTGGAAAATTCAAATTTTATACTCTTATTGACGAATAACGAAATGATGGGTTTGATGCATATGCATATGCATCAACCTACAAATTAAGATAAATAGTAGTTTAGTGTGCCGTTAAATATAACGGCTAGATTCACATGTTTGTACCATTGCATTTGCTTTAACCTATGTTACAATGCTTTCAAGAAGAAAGAAAGTAAACTTGAACGCTTTCAAGAATTAACAAAGCTCTACTTACTCATAAATATACTTCATGAACATCCAATAGCAATGGGTCGTCATGGTAGGGTGATTTGTGATTGTGGGCTTTCGAATAACGCCAAATGTTGCTAAAAACTGAACCGTTGGTGGAAAAGACTTGGATAGCAGTGCGAGGAGAAGACAACTTCGGTTCAAAACCATATCGGTGTAGTTGTGGTGTCGATTTCCTCTTCCCAGGTCAATACTTGCTACAACCACAAGAAACTCACGATTATGGTATATACATATAATTAGGGATATCATGTGTGTTGGGTTACTGGGTTGGCGGATTGAAATGTGCAAACCGAACATGACCTAAGTTATTATTTGTGTCAAAGATTACAACCCAATCAAGTCAACCCGAACACGATCCGTTTAACACATTTTTTATATGAGTCATACATGTTGATGATTTGTAAGTGGATTGTCGGGTTGTTAGTAACGTGTTTAATAGGTGAGTATGGGTGTGACAAGTAAATAGTATAATGTGACAAAACTATGATTGTTATGACTAGCGATATAATATATTTTTTAAAGGAAAAATGAAAATAATATAGAGTTGGTAAAGTAAATAACTAATATGAAGAGTTTCTTTTTATTTTTTTGAAATATTGAAAATCTTGAAATTTGATTCGAAATTGTAGGTGTATCATCTAGAAAATTGGATAATGGAAAAAACCAAAATAGAATAAGAAGTGTTTTTTTTTTAAATACATAAATAGCTAGGTTAAGTGTCTATTCGTTTTTACACTACATGTTAATTTGAACCCGACTTGTTTTTAAAACAAGTTAACCCGAACACGACATGTTTTTTAAAACAGGTCATCTTAGTCGACTCAAAACCTGTTTTCTTGTGTCATTTCAAGTATTCCACCCCCACATATTATGTAGAGAAATAGAGCTAAATAAAGAGGCGAACTTATTATGCCTTTTGTTGTAGATAATTCTTCCTATAAATATTTGTTGTAGATAATTCTTCCTATAAATATTTATAGCATGATGTTGGGTTAAACCTAATGGGCCAACCTCATCTCAGGCTTACTAAGATTGAACCCACCTGGGTTGGGCCTAAGTATAGTTATGAGGGTATCTCATCCAGAGGTGCACAAAAACACGGTTTTTGAATCGTAACTGACAAACCAAACTGAAACCGAATCGGTAATAGGATAAACCGGTTCCGAACAAAAACAGTCGGTGGTTCTAAATCGTTCCCATGTTTAAGTCCTTAAACCGGTTCCAAACTCGACGTATCTAAACATATTTTCACACACACATACATGTACACACATACATAAACATACACATCCAAATATATATACAAACACATACATACATACATACATACATACATACATACATACATACATACATACATACATACATACATACATACATACATACATACATACATACATACATACATACATACATACATACATACATACATGTATATATACACACACATACACTAGCATACACAAATACATACATATAAACATCACATACTTGATATAAATACATACACGTAAGCATACACATACACATACATATATACACCAACATACACATCACATATACATCAAATAACCACATATAATACAAAGAGATACATTTCACATGTTCTTATCACTATTTTAAATATATTGTTCATAAAGAAGGATAAATAGTAATTTCAGATATATAATAATATATAATTTTTCTAATATTTTATTACTTGAATATTATAATACTTTATTCCCTTTCAGATTTATTTATTTTCGTTTTTAAATCCATATTCCCTTTAATATTTGAGTATGATGATGAATACTTTATTCCCTTTTAAATTTAGTTTTTTTTTTCTTTTTTAAATCCATATTCTCTTTTTTATTTACTTTTTGTTTTTCATAGTTTTTTCTTTTTTTTAATCTTTATTGCTTTTTCAGTTAATTTAATATTTCTTTAATAACTTGTATTCGTTAATTTAAAAAAAAAAAAACTTAAATAGACAGTTGTGCTTATTTTCCCCCCCTAGACATTCCGATATAAGTATTGTTAAAAATAAAGTTGTAATCAAAATAGAGTATTTATTTGGTATCATATTACGGTACAAGATAAACTAATCCGATTATGCATGTTTGGATTTCTAAACAACGTTCTTCGTTTTCAAACAACGTTTGTTTAACATTATCATTTGTTTCGTTTCATCTCAACGCGCTACTTTAACAAACCTAGTGATAATAAAAGTTGAAGAACAAATACATAAATGCATTATTAGTGTTGCAATTCTTAAAATCATATATGTATATATTTGCCGATTTTCGATTTTTCTTAGTTTCTAAAAATCTTAAAATTAATAATAGTTGAATTTCATATTGTTTATTTAATGTATTGTCTTTATATAATTTTAAAATATTTATATATACACAAACTGGTTTTAGTACTGAAACATGAACCGAACTTAACCGAACTAGTCTCATTTAATGTATTTGTTTTTTGAAATTATTTTAAAATCTTTTTGATTATCATAATAATAGCTCACATATTTACTTTAAATTATCTTTATTAAAAACTAGTAATTTTATCCACGCGTTATTAGCATAAAAAAATAAAATAAAATGTGCAATACCAAAACTAATAAAAGTAGAGTTACTAAACGTATATATTACCAAAGTTAAAGTAGAGAGAATAGTAAAGACGATAAACATGTATATATACAAAACTAACTAACAAGTAGAAAGCTATAATGTAAAAGGACTAAATATGCGTATTAAAAAGTTAAAGTAGAAGAAAAATAATAATAAAGTTAAGATGTAAAATGTAAAAGATAAAATTTAGTAAAGATAGAAAAAAGCTAACTTGTGGCAATTTGTGATCGGATAGTATGAATGGTGAGGCAAAGACACAAGGAAAAAGAAAAGAAAAAAAAGGCTACCATGTGGTAATTGTGATATGAGATAAAGACACTTGCCTTTTTTACATATATAATGTATATTAAAATAAGTGTTTAATAATCTTTTATCGTATATCAATATATCATGATACCTAAAAAGGTTGAAAACTTTATTATTAATGGTTAACGATTTTAAATTATATAAATGAATGGGAGGATTTAAAGATATTAATGATCTAATCATACACAATCTAATTCAATATCGCATAGATTGTAATCTAGTACATTAGACTGCTTGCGATGGAGGATTTAAAGATAATCGTAACATAGAGGTAGATTACTTCATAAAGACGTATCGTTGCATCAATCTAGAACAAAAATAAGACTTTTGTCTTTTGTAAGAGTACTTGCAATACATGTTTTTGAGGTCCACGAACGCATAAGTGGAAAAGAGAGGCGGTGGTAGACTTTGCAAACATGGCGACATGGGAGATGATGAGAAGTCCCAGTCTACTAAACACCACGACGTGGAGAAGGTGAAAAAAGTGAAAGGGCTTGGAATGATAAAGCGAGGGAAGCCCGTGAAAGAAGGGGATAACAGACCGACAGACAGAGGGTTTATGAATCTTCATGTTGCTAATGCTTTAAAGATACTCCAAGGAGATAAACGGATGGCTAGAATGAAGCCGTTCATTCGCAAAATAAAGTGTTTAGGTTTGTCTTTTTAAATAAGTTATAACAGATAAACCAAAGCCGACAATAGAAAGTACAGATTCCATCGTGAATGCTCTTATAATAGTAATTTTTCCATTATATCTCAGGTGAGATATAACCCCCGATCCAGTATAACGAAAAAACATTACATTCAAACATTAAAACCGCTAACGTAAATTAATTATAACTAAGTAAATCATAACACAAACCACTCTTTTTCTTTTATTAACTTGCGTAAGAGACAAGAAGAGGAAACGAGTGAGGCGTGAGTGCATGGAGATGAGTGTCCGAGTGAAAGAAAACAAAACCATATGAACAATACTATTTTAAAAAAATAAATAAATAAATAAAAAAAGACAAATGTGAAAAAACTATTTATCTGAATCAAAATGAATGTATATCATAACGATTTCAACAACATCAATTGATCATGCAAAATAATTTATTTAATCTGAGAAGATATCCAATCCAATCAACTCCATTATTATTGTTTTCAAACCAAACACAGTGACACTTAAACGACAAGATTCTTAACCGAGAAACCCGCAAATGAAGATGATTGACCCGGATCATTTTTACCAGTAGAACCGGTTTTCGCCATAAAACCCAGCATCCCTGCCACAGTGAAGTTCCAACGACGTCCGACTCTGTCACCATCTGCACCACCTCTCAGTAAATTTCCGTCAACTCCGGAACCACAACTCTTTGCTCTTTTTAACGTAACAATTTGCTTTCGAACATCCTCTGGCAACCTTAATGTGTATCTCTCACAGTTCTCTCCTGGTGAAGCCAGCGAGTGACCTGTGGAGTGCGATCTTGGGAACGTCGGGGCGGCTCGCTCTTCTACTACTTGAATTGAATCTGGGTAATAATTTTCAGTTTCAGTTTCAGTTTCAGTTTCGGTTTCAGTACCTGATTCACCCATTTGCAACTGGTTCAACTCAGATTGAGCGTCCGGAATGGGTACAGTGAGGTCAGCTCGGCAGACTGGACATGTGGCATGAGAAGCTAACCACGAATCAATACAGTCAAGATGAAACACATGATGGCAATTCGGTAGAAACCGAAGGCGTTCATGGTCCGCAAACTCGGATAAGCACACAGCACATTCCAAGCATCCTTTGCCAATTTTGAGTTCTTTTACATCAGAATAAGGAAACACTGGAAACGACTCAATGATTTTTTTATCAAGGCCGCATGGGAATTTTATTCGCGAAGCGAGATTGGTACCTAGCGGATGAGGCAAGCGAGACTCGAAAGAAGAGGTGTCTAAACACTTGCGGAAGAATAACGAAAAAAAGGAAATTAAACCCAAGCTGAAGATGGCTGCAATTATTATGATTTTCATGGTCGAATTGAGTTTTAGCCCGATATCATACGGGTATGCTGGAGTAGAACGTTTGAACGATTGAGAGGCGGCTAATGGTAACGCCACCAGCATCACCGGTAATGAGATGATGAATAATGGATGAGAAATGTAAGGAGTTTCCATATTGAGTTTGATCAAAACAAGAAGGTGATGGGGGAATATATGGTGGTTGGAAACACGAGCAAAACAATGGTGATCTTCAGGTTAGTTATTAAAATCGTTTCGGTCGTGAAAATCTTTCATGAAATGAGGAAATGAACAAAATTAGAAGGCACATGAAAGGGGTCATCTTTTACAATAGGTGAGTGTTTTGAATGTGAGGATTTGATATTGTAAAATGAAGTTTATCATGTACATATATTATTATATCATGATTTTTGAGTTCAGATAATTAGCTAAATTTATAAGTGGGTAATATCTGTCTCTAGAAAATCAACAAATCTAAAACCATTTAAACCATATACCATATTCTCTTCTTCAACCACATAAAATTTTATTTTTATAATATATATTTTAATAACTAGTAAATATATATCGCCATATATTAATAAGGGGGCTGCTAGAATGAAAACCACCTCGAGTTGTAATAACCGCGAGAACTACACCCCACGGGTGGGCGTTCACCACGATTTTTTTTTTTACAACTAGATGTGTAAATTATAAACACAGCCGTAAAAAAAAAATTTAAACGCCGCGGCCGAGGGGGTAGTTTTTTACACCACAAGTTTGGTGTTTTTAATTTTTTTTCTTTTTTCTTTTTTTTTTCACCAAACTTGTGGTGTAAAAAACTACCCCCCCGGCCGCGGCGTTTAATTTTTTTTTTTTTACGGTTGTGTTTATAATTTACACATCTAGTTGTAAAAAAAAAATCGTGGTGAACGCCCACCCGTGGGGTGTAGTTCTCGCGGTTCTTACAACTCGATGTGGTTTTCATTCTAGCGGCTCCCATATTAATAATATTAATATATATATCTACTGTTTTATTAATATATTAAGTTAATTTAGTAACCTATTGAGGTTTTTGCAATCAATATTAGTTTTTGTATTTTAATTATCTTTATTAATATACTAGCTTACAACCCCGTGTATTACACGGGTTAAATGACGAAAAATGTAAATTATAAACTTGTATATAATCCTTATTAATGAAATGACTTATTTAGATAAAATAGTAAAACAAAAGAAGAGTTATATTTTCGCTATTCAAAATAATTTTCTAAGTTTTCACTTCTCTTTTAAAATACTACAATCCATTTTATTATGTCTTCAAAAGAAGTAACACTAAAAAATAAAAAAAATAATGATCATAAAATTGTAAGTATTTTTAAAAATAATTATAAGTTATGAGGTTATGGTAAATGAATTGTAATTAAATTCTACTATGTATATTAATGATATAATAAATAATACTTTTAGATATATGGATCATGAGACAAGATACGAATATCATCATTATATAGAAAGTATTACATATTAAAAATATCATACTAAAAATAAAGTATACGTTTAGAAAAGTAGGACTAAAGTATTTTAAACTATAAATTTGAGCGTCTACAACAACTTTTTTAATTAGTAGTTGACATTTAAAAATTCAAATTAAAAATTTTTATAATATTATATAATGTCTTTATTTAGCATGACGATAATGTCTTTAGTTGCGTAATATGATTGAAATTAAGTTTAATATTTAAAACTCAATATTATTAGGAAGTTGGACGATTTTTTAAGATGAAAACATATTGATAGTAACATAAATTTATAATTGGAAGAAAATATTGAACACGTGTATTACACGGCTTAAGTAAATATAATGTTATATACTTAATAGCAAAAAAAAATATGTCTTTTAAAAACCATTTAGTGTTCGCTTTAAAGATAATTTGGTACTTTATTTAGATAATCTGCTTGTAATTTTAGTCTTCTAAGTCATATACTATAAGTATTTGTACGTATGATTTGATACTTTATTAGTAATTATTGTTTATATCCAAATAATATATTTTATCTTAACAAATATATATGGTTAGGGTAAAATGAAAATTTCGACAAGTTGTGAGAACTTAGAGAACTTAGCCTTACAAAAGGTTTTTTTGAATTTTTTACAGGGGGTGTGAATGAGCGGTTACAGACTCAAAACGTTAAACTTTTTTATTTTGGATTCAAATAGTTAAAACCACTAAAACATAGGGACTCAAAAAGTAATTTACTATTAATTAAATTTGAAATTATACGTTTGATCTCTAAATATATTAAATAATATTATGCTTATTATATTATTTGATACATTTATATTTGTTATAGATAATTATTAATTAAACTTGAATTTATACGTTTATCTCTAACTATATTAATTAATATTATATTATATTATATTTTGTGTATAAAAATTAATATGTAATACTATTATTAAAAGAGAGGAGACAGAGGCACCAGAGAGTGACACGTGTACAAAAAGATTTTTGTTTATTAGTATAGGAAGATATTAAGTTAATTTATAACGTTATTCCTTTAATTTTTTAATTTATTATATTAGTTAGATTAGACTAGATTATATATATTATTATATCAATATACTATTTATTAGTTAGATTTATTAATATAAATAAATTAAGCGAATGAGCTATAATTGGCATTGACAGTGGGCCTTCAGACGGCGAATTTTCTTAGAATTCAAGATGATGGGTTTGGACTATCAAGTGCTGTCTACGATCACGAGAATATAAGGTGGTCTTTTGTCATTGGATTACCCCGGATAGTCGGACTTTTATTCATTGTCCATAAAAATATTAATAAACTAATATATTAATATTATATCTACTATTTATCAATTCTATCCTACTAATAAACAATTTCAAAACAGCTAATATCAATTGTTTTTGTTTTTATGCATATCATTATTAGTAGTTAATGGATTTAAAATATGAAATACCTTTTTTTTATTAAAAACAACATAACTTATAAATAAGAAGAATAAATATTAGACCTGTAAACGACCGAACGTTCCTGAACTATTCATGAACTTGTTTGGTGGGAAATTCGTTTATGTTCGTTTATTTAATAAACGAACGAACACGAACAGAAAAATTTGTTCGTTAAATTAAGTGAACGAACATGAACACACCTTGTGTTCGTTCATTTATGTTCATGAACGTTCGTTTAGGTTCGTTCATTTATAATTATGAACGTTCATTTAAATTTTAGTAAATACATAAATAGTTAGATTTATATAAATATTAGGTTTTCTAACTACTTATATTAATATGACTAATTAGTATATTTATGAACTCTAATTTAGATGTGTTTTCGGATGAATTGTAATATATTAGACTTATTTGTTCAATCATGTTAATTTATGTTTGTTTATGTTTATTCAAATATGTTCAGTTAATTTTTTTTTGTTTATGTTCGTTTGTGTTCGTGAACTGTTCGTTTAGGCTTTAAACGAACGAACATGAACGGACACGAACATGCCCGATTTCTTAACGAACGAACACGAACAAAAAAATGTGTTCGATTATATGTTCGTGTTCGTACTCGGTTAAAGTTAAATGAACAAATATGAACATGTCTATGTTCGTGTTCGTTCGGTTCGTTTACAGGCCTATTAAATATTAAACAAATTGTTTGATAAGGATAATAAAGTTGCAATCAATAAAGTTGTGAATGCTAATATTAGATACATGCAAACTATTAATATTACATAACGATAAAAAAGTTACGAACGTACACCCTAAAAATTATACATATGTCAAAACTAATTTACATATGTTTATCTCATCCCAAAAAAAAAAAAAAAAAATTAATGTTCAACTAAATAATCATCAATAAATCCGTTGTTAGGTCATGTGGTTATTATTTATAATCTTAACAGAATGGTAAGGTTTTATGAACATTTTTAGAATAAAGATTAACTACAAGTTTTGTAAATGACAATAATTTAGTCTAAGTTCACTTGAATTCCGCGTCGGTGCATAGTTTAGAACGGGTAAGTGGTTATTGTTTGATGTAGCCAATATCATGTAATTGTCTCTGTTGTTTTGTTTCTGTGGTTTGGGGTTGTTTTCGAATTTTCTAACTTCTTGCTGAGCCTTTATATTTATATATAAAGTTTTCGGCCGTTCATCAAAAAAAAGCTAATGCTTATAACTGTGTATTAAATTTTGGAACAACATTATTCTTAAGGAATCTCTCAGCCTCTCGGTCCCTAAGTTTGGTCCAAGCCTATTGTCAATAACTAATCGAGTACGAGCGCACATCTTCCGAAACTAAATACACTTCAATTAATATGTTAATACTTTTTATAAAATCTCACCTCCTATTAATAAATTATAATACGAGAAATAAGTTTGATAAAAAAATGTGTGTGCGTGGGTCGCACCCGACATCGAAAAATATACCCTAAATATTTTTATTTTGTTAAATGGCAACCAAATTGTCTTTAAAAAAACTATTAGTAACTTTATGTACATAACATGGGCTATTTGTGCTAATATTTGATGGTAAGTTTGTTTGTGAGACATCATGGGCTATTTGTGCTAAAATATTCCATTGAGTTGTGGGGTCGTTTTGCAAGAACTTCATAGAGATACCAAAATCTAATGAGTGTGTATCTGTGAAAGTGTCAACCAAATAGAAGGAGATGAACAAATATAGAAAATCAAAAATAATTTAATGATTGAAGTTTGGTTCTATTCAATTATCTACTTTTACTAATTTGCAGTAAATTCTCCATATTTGATAATTATCTTCTCCATCCAAGTTTGTACGCCCAAGAGAAAATTGTTGGAAACTGGAATTCTCTATAAGGCTATACGGTATGGTCCTGCCCTCCATTCCGGTGTCGGTGTTACCCCATCCCGCCTCCCGTCTTCATCCCGTCCCCGTCCTCTCCGTCTTCTTCTCGACGTCCAGGACGATCCAAAACAGGTGGGCCCCCTTTGTTTATTTGTTTCTTTGTGAATGGGATTTGTACATTAGGCTTTAATACTTGTACATAGTTTTGTGGGGTAGAATCATCTAGCACCATCCTCCCATACCCTCTATTTTAGTGGGATGGACCATCCTTGGGAGGACTATGACGTGGCGCCTACGTAGCCCCTTTGAAGACCATCACCATACCCTCTAGCCTAACATTCATTACCGTATATTCTTCATATATAATGGAGTTAATTACACAAATGGGTCCTGTGGTTTATACATAATTTCGCCTTAGGGTACTAACTTATTTTTTTAACAGGTTTAGGTTCTATGGTTTCAATTTTGTAACACCTTTGGGTACTAACACCAAAATTAGTTAATTAATGACTAAAATACCCTTGCATTTTTTTAAGTTTATCAATGTAACACATTTGGGTACTAACACCTAATTTTATTTAAGTTTAAATCAATTTTACAAAATCTATTTATTTTTTTATTTTCATTATTTTATTATATCTCTTAATGAACATAAACTCTATTTATTTTTTTTATTTTCATATTTTTTTAAATTTCTTATTTAACATAAAATCTACTTGTTACACCTGTATTTTTTTAAATAGATTTTTTAAATAAAATCTACTAGCTTATATAGTTTTATGTAAATTAAATTTTCATTTTCAATTTTGGATTGAAATGATTGATAATAATAAATATCTTTCATGTAAAAAAAAATTAAGCCTTTTTTTAACTCGTCTTTTTGTTCATTTACATTTTACTATTTTAGAAAGATATTTAATTTACATAAAACTATATAGCTAGGTATTTTAGATAAACCTATATAGCTATGTATTTTAGATAAAACTATATAGCTAGGTATTTTAGATAAAACTAAAAAAATTTAAGCCTTTTTTTAACTCGTTTTTTTTTTTTTTTTTGTAAAATAGATTTTTAATTTACATAAAACTATATAGCTAGTAGATTTTACTGGTGCAACTAGTAGATTTTATGTAAATTAAATATTTTCTAAAATAGTAAAATGTAAATGAACAAAAAACGAGTTAAAAATGGTTTAAACTTTTTTACATGAAAGATATTTATTATTATCAATTATTTCAATCCAAAACTGAAAATTAAAATTTAATTTACTTAAAACTATATAGCTAGTAGATTTAATTTAAAAAATCTATTTAAAAAAAATACTGGTGTTACAAGTAGATTTTATGTTAAATAAGAAATTTAATAAAAATATGAAAATAAAAAAAATAAATAGAGTTTATGTTAATTAAGAGATATAATAAAATAATGAAAATAAAAAAAATAAATAGATTTTGTAAAATTGATTTAAACTTAAATAAAATTAGGTGTTAGTACCCAAATGTGTTACATTGATAAACTTAAAAAAATGCAAGGGTATTTTAGTCATTAATTAACTAATTTTGGTGTTAGTACCCAAAGGTGTTACAAAATTGAAACCATAGAACCTAAACCTGTTAAAAAAATAAGTTAGTACCCAAAGGCGAAATTATGTATAAACCACAGGACCCATTTGTGTAATTAACTCTATATAATGATTAAAACTTGCTAAATATAATTACTTGTGATTATATAACTTTTTTTTTGAAAATTAAACTTCATTAAAACATACCTCCGACCCAAACGGGCAAAATGACAAACAAACAAACAACAACACCCCCGACCCAAACGGGCAAATGGCAAAGAAATTACAACATTTACAAAGGGTATTTACACTACTCCGGCCAGCTAATATAACTACATGAAGATCTATTTTTACCTCATGCATAACCTCTTGACTTTAATTCGCCCATGATATTTTGCGGGCTTCGTCTTTTCTGGTTAAAAACCACATCGTTCCTTTCTTTCCATATGCATCAGCAAGCTATCATAGCCAGCCCGTAAATGATCTTCTCCGCTTTCTTACCACACTTAATGAACTTGTGGATTTCTAAAATATCTTTGAACTCAAAAAATAAAAGCGGCAGAATGTTGCACCAAACGCTGAAGGCCGACCACATCCTAATAGCCACCGAGCAAGCGGTAAACAAATGCTCCACCGTTCCTCGAATTCGTCGCAAAAAGGGCACATGATCGATGTAATGCCCACATTCCTTCTTCTTAAATTTATTCTCATAGGAAGTCTATCCAGATTGCCTCTCCAATTCATAATATTACATTTAATGGGCACCCATTTGCACCATACAATATTTGGAGGGTGACAATTACATCTATCGTTAATCAAAGCCTTTTTTACCGACTTCACCGAGAAACCGTTCTGACTATCATCTGTCTAATACCATGCATCCTTAATGTTGGAGAGTCTCAAGAGACTGAGAACCTCGCAACATTCCTTTAGTTCCTCGTCTGACTCGGGCTGTCTAGAGCAATGTCATTTAAAAGCTCCATTTTCTTGACCTGCTTCCATTCTCTCTTCGACCCTGCACGTTTTAAACAACTCCAAACCAAATAAATGGGGCCATCTTTCCATGAAGGGAAAATCACCCGCCCACGTGTCAATCCAAAAGTGAATATCATCCCCATTCCCCACCTTACCATGATTAGCCGATTTAACCCCTTCCCATTTATTTTCATTTTGGATATCAACTTCACAATGTTTTTCCAACATCCTGCTATGATTCCGTTAAGCTGAATGAAGCTCCTTTGATTATTCTTACAATGGCACGTTTCCACCATTTTACATCATAGATTATGATTTTCAACCCTATATCTCTACCCCCGTTTAACAAGAAGGGCTTCATTGACCTCTTTAAGCCTGCTAATACCCAACCCACCTTTTATCTTGGGCTAAGTGACCCAATCCCAAGCCAGCCAGTTCATTTTTGAATTGCTACCAGAGTCGGCCATAGGAATTTTCTCATTTTGGCTTCGAGGGACTTTATAACCCCAGTCGGGGCCTTATATAAAAATAAATAATAAATAGGCAGGCTTTCCAACACCGAATTGATCCACTGTGTGATTATATAACTTAATTATGAATTTGGTTGTATGAATTCTTCTAGGATGTTGAATGAATTTGATCCAATGTGTGATCTTGTGTGAGATTATGTTACAACTATTACTAATAATTGAACATTGATTATAAACACTAATTAAACTTGGCTATCCAAGACTAAATTGAAAAAATGGTGATAATGTGGTAAAATTGATAATCTTAGTTGAATAACCTCAAAATATCAATTTAATGAACTGGTTAACCAAATTAATAAAAGATGGTTTCAAACTATCTGTTTTATTTTCGTAAGTGTTCTTGAAATTTAAAACTTACATGACATGTGATCAAGCATGATTTGGTAAATTGTAAAACAAATGGGCATGTCTGGCTGAAATTATGCTAATTAAGTTTAAATTTGTTCTTAGATGTTTAGATATAACCACATAGATGTTTATAGGTGAAGAAGAATGTTTAGAACTGGATGAACATATAATTGGTGAGACTGATAAATGAGTTAACTGTTTATTCAGTGTATTAAAAAGCATACTAATTGGATTTGTCAGTTCATATGTAGCAAACTCTCATTTAGGCAGGAGTTATCATACTGGGAGCATGCATTGCCAAGTGAATGCAGTTAGCCAATTAGGTAATCTAACGTATGTGCTTAATTATGTATACAATCTAGATAACATGTTAAATTTCCTATTGTATATAGACTAAGTGTGCTAAGTAGCGGTTAATGATTACTTGCAAGTAAAGGCATGTGTATTTGGAGTCTATGACCTTTATAATTGATGTCAATGAAACTCATGGATGCACTTGAAGAAATGAATAGTATCATAATTAGCAACAAGTTACAATACGAAGTGAACGTGGTAGAAGTAGAACACGAAGGGCACGTTTGACACAATTCCCTTAAAACAAATGTCACTTTTGTTCTGAGAACACATTTATCTCCTGCGGTACTACAACGAGAAGCAGTTTGTACTCCCAGAGTAGACCACCGAACCTGAAATTCACTAGAGAAAAAGTATGTCTTTATGTTGGAAAACGTGCGGTGTTACCCGTGTTGCTGTCCACCGAGCAATAAGCAGTGTCCAGTTTAGAGACGACGATTTGTTTTTTTGCGATGCACCCATCATAGAGGACACAAACTCAATAAATAATAATTATACTAATAATAATAATCACATATAATTATTGGTATCCAAAGTTAAAGAAAAACCGTATCTTAAAGTTACTCCCAACTATTAGATTTTCCCATTTCACTCTTTTTATGATCTTCAAATTAATGTCAATGGGACTCACACCTGTACTTGAAGGTTACGCATAAGAACTTCAGAACTTAAGTTAATGAACCTCATATTTGTGTTTGAAAGCCATTCACAAATTGATTTGAAAATCATGATCTTCATGATGGGTTTGAGGTATAAGTTATATGTGACTCGAAGTAAATGAATTTTACATTAAGTTTAGGAAGGCTAAAATTAAAGATCTTCTCTAGTGATACATGGAAATTATTAAATTTTGTATGCCATTGAAATTTGAAAACTATGATTTTTACAATGTAATCATTAGAACAATAAATTACTTTGTAATACCATTAGGTAGAATGTATGTGAATTAAGTTTAATCGTCTAAATATCTACTTAAACACAATTGCACATAACTTGAAATCAAACATAAGATGGAACGTTGGGATGAAAAATGTGTGAGAGAAAGCATGCACTTACAATAAATAATCAAATAAACATATAGGAATGTTTTGGGTACAAATTCAAGGAAAATATGGATACTAGCTTTTCCATATTTTTAATACCCACCCCAACTCAAAGCCCTAAAATACTCACACCAAACGCACACCAAATGGGATCCACTTGTGCCTACCTGAACACCAAAGCACCCACACACACACCATGATACATCAACCCATCCCCTCCCCATTTGAAGATCGTCGTCTGAAGAGTAGCCCTCTAATTTACTCTGAAATATCTTAAAATTGCTAACGAATCTATATACAGAAATATCCATTGCACTCCTTCTTTTAATAAAAACTTTATTATAATATATATATATATCAGTGGCACAAACTTGTCCATTCTAGATAGCTTTGGACCTCCATAAAAGAAACTAGCCATAAACCAAAGAAGTAACATGAAATGACTTCAATAATTAATACTCTTTCAGTAGCATGCATATTAGCTCAAAATAGTAATAGGCCATCTGGAACTCACCTAGGAGTTAACTTCTTTCACCGTTTAAACATACGATCTAACTCTCGGAACTATCAAGTCAACTGGTCAAAGATTTATATGTTAATTTTGCCAACATTGAGCCCTCAAATGCAGCGCAAAGTAAGACTTTGCGCATGTGGGTAATGCCACGCGTAACATGGCATTGTGCTTGGGAAACATTACACCTCCTCATGAACAAATTGCGCTAACTACACTAGGCTCACTTTACGCTCTACACTGTGCGCGCAAAGTCTACTCTATATGTTATCATGCTAAGCGCAAAATGGCACACTGTGCGTTCATCAATAAAAAGGGCAAGGTGGCACACAAGTACCTAGTAAGAACACCCTAGTCGCGCAAAATGTCAGCTTACACTACTAGAAAAGTGGTCATTTTGCTACGGAAATTTCCTACGCAAAAAAAATGCGTCGCAAATTCTGAAACATTTACTGCGCATTTCCTATGGAAAAAAGACCTTGATTTTTTTGGGCAATTTGTGACACAATAGTGACAAATATACTAATTCTAAGTATTGTGTCGGAAATGCGTAGCAACTTGCTACGCATTTCCGACGGAACCAATATTTATTTGTTGGAATTAGATTTATATGTTAAATTCATTTAAATATTAATTGTTGCGTCAGAAATGCGTAGCAACTTGCTACGCATTTATGACGAATTATTTATTATTATACTTAGATTATATTTTAATGTTTAATCAGTATTATTATTAATTATTGCGTAGGAAATGTGTAGCAACTTGTTACGCATTTGTGATGGAAAATTTATTGTGTAGAAAATGTGTAGCAACTTGCTACGCATTTGTGATGGAAAATTTATTACCATATTGCGTAGAAAATGTGTAGCAACTTGCTACGCATTTGTGATGGAAAATTTATTACGTAGGAAATGTGTAGCAACTTGCTACGCATTTGTGATAGAAAATTTATTACCATATTTAAATATTTAACTAGTTTTATTATTACCATATTTTATTATTACCATACATCTCTTAATGCCCTTTCAATCATTACTATCCACCATATTAATAATAATTTATGTGTCACCATATTAATAATAAGTTTAAAAGTTTTCAAATTTCATCCTTATAAAAATCCTTAATCTTTTTATGAATGGTTTTATTTTGAAAGAAAAAGGATTCAAATTATTTTCTGTATGGTCGAGTCCAGAACATCATAAAGTACAAAATCAAATAAAAAATAAATATATATAAACATTAGTAAACACTCAAAAGTTAATGGCTTTCTTTTCGATAATAGTTTCATTAACGTTAAACTTCAGCTGGCGTCAGAGAGTGACTGGTGTCCAAAGGAAAAACCCCACAGGTGCCTCGCCACATCGAATAGAGCTTGACGGATTGAGGGCCGCCACAGAGGGGAATAAACCGCCTCAAGTGGGGATTGAACCCTGGTGCATAAGACCATGGGGTATGGGGCTTGGGTTGGGGCGTGGGTTGGATGAAAACGCCCAAGTCACCACCCCAGGGGCTTGGGTTAGGGCTTGGGTTTTGGGCGTGGCCCTTGGGGCTTGGCTTTGAAGCCGGGCGTGGGGCAAAGAAGAAGGGTGACATGGCAGACTCTCAATGGCAAATGCACCAACCCAAGCCCCACCATACCCCACGGCCTAAGTTGGACTGGAGTCATTTGCACGGGGATGCACTAATTGTGCCGGATTTATGTTTTTATCATGGCCGGCCCTGGGGGTGGGCGGGGAGGACCACCAGCCAGGGCCCGATATTTCGAGGGGCACATTTTTTATGAAAAAACCCGATGTGTATACGTAAAATATTTTTCTAATAGGGTACACTCATACAAACAGTATGAAAAAACCCGATGTGTATACGTAAAATATTTTTCTAATAGGGTACACTCATACAAACAGGGTACACGAATTCTCATGGCCGGCCCTGGTTTTTATGATTTTATTGAAACCATCCACTCGTGGGAATAACAAGTCTCTTAATTATTGTTTTACGTTTTTATTCTATTAATTAATATATGATATAATGTGATTTTTCTATTATAATTAACTTGTGATATTTAAGTTTTTAAAAAATCTAAATACACTGTCGTGTTTGGTTTTTTTCACAAGGATTTCAATAAGTTTTTGAGCCAATCAAAAGCTTTACTTCAACTTCACATGGATCACCATCCTATGGTCCATTGTTCACCTAATAATCAATCTAACGGTTAAAAATACTCTAGAATCAAAAGCTTTAGTTTAAACCCTAAATTCCTTTCACTTTGAACAGCACCACACCACAAACCCCCCTGCCCCCTTCTCTCTCGATCAGCCTAGCCTATCTCCGGCGACATGCGCCGGCCGCTCTCCGATAACCACGCCCCACACTGCGTCTCCTTCTGCCTTGGAAGTTATATACGAATCTGGAACAGCAAGTTCATCAACAGATCTGGAAGTTATATACGAATCTGGAACAACAGATCTGGAACAAAAGTTCATACGAATCTGGAAGTTTTTTGATCTGGAACAACAAGTTCATACGAATCTGGAAGTTCATACGAATCTGGAAGTTATATAAGAGGTTTTTGTACCTTAAAAGGCTTATAGTATTTTCATAGAAATTAAATAACATTTTTGATCTGTCACAACCTTCAAATTTCATGATGCATCCTAATAAATCTTATGATATATTCTCACAGATCTTATAAATATGCATCAAAAAGCACGTTCTAAAGGCTTCATAATACTTGTTTTGTCACAAGAGATGATTGTTGAGTTGCTGAGTTGCTCGGAAGGTGTTCGATGTTGGTTTCGATTCTCCAGAGCTGAAAAATGAGATGGGTGTGGGTTAATGTTATTGAATTTGTTAAAGGAATATGTAATTTTATTTTCTTTATATTAGTAGATTTTATACATTTTTTGCTTGTAAATTTGTATAAATTTATGATTAATGTTATTGAAATTTTATAGTTTTAGTTTTATTTGCTTTTGTATCTGATCTCTCTGATGTTTTGTAAATATAATAAAACTAGAAAAAACATTAAATTTCGTGACAATTGTGTAGCAAAAATAAAAAATTAAGTTCCGTTAAATGGGTAGGAAAATGCATAGAAAAATGTATAGCAATTTATGACAACCCTTTTCTGTCAGAAATTGGTAGGAAAATGCGTAGAAAATGCGTAAAGAAACCAGTTTCCTACGAGTGGTTTAACTACATATGCATTTCGTCACAAATTCGTAGAAAATTAAATTTCGTGACAATTGTGTAGCAAAAATTAAAAATTAACTTCCGTTAAATGGGTAGGAAAATGCGTAGAAAATGTGTAGCAATTTGTGACAGCCCTTTTCGGTCAGAAATTGGTAGGAAAATGCGTAAGAAACCAGTTTCCTACGAGTGGTTTTCCTACATACGCATTTCGTCACAAATTCGTAGAAAATCGCGAGTTGTGACGCATTTCCTACGGAAAATGGTGTCAGAAATTTTAATTTTTCTAGTAGTGTTATCTCTAGACTTATTTCACGTCAGGATCCTAACTCTTTCATTGTAAACTCATTATTAGTCCATAATATCATTCCGTGCATCAAACATAAAATAACAAACAATTTTTTACGTGAATCTTACCTTGTTCGCGAGACCCTTATTCCAAACCAAACTTCGTTAAAAAAAATAAAAATAATAAAAAAAACCTTCCTTAGCAGCTTTCTTTTCGCCTCAAATCCATCAATGATGGTCCAAGATCAACCAGGAATGTTCCTATTTGACGCCCTTCAAAATTCGGCCTCAAGATCATCTTCTTTGCAACTTTCTCTCTCTAGGGTTTTAGAAATATGAAAGAATTGGTTATATCCTTGCCATATGAGAGTTCTAATCAAATTATCATAATGCCTTAGTGGGTTTTCCAACCCTTTCCCATAATAGGCCTTTTCAAAATTTACTCCCCCCTTTATTTCACGATATTTAATTCCATACATATTTTTAAAGCCCGCGTTGACATTTCCCCTTATTATCTATTCTTAGAGCATCTCCAATAACAACACCTAAAAACACCTAAAAACATGTCCAGTCAGCTGCCACATCAGAAAAACACTTACCCTTCAAAAACATCAAAAACCCACCCAATAAGAAAACACAAAAACACATAAAAACATTGCCACATCATCACCACCTTTTACATATTTAAAGGTTTTTTTTTTTTAATTTATCACCCAACCCCCCACCCTTTGGCCCCACCACCTGACAACATGCATCTCAAATATGCATTCTTCACGAAATATGTATCTCAAATACATTGGTAAAAAATGATACCCACAATAGGAACAAATGGATGAGGTGGACAAATGGCAAAAAACAACCCAAAAAAATGAGCTATTGGAGATGGTCTTATGTTCCCATTAAATATAACTGATTATTAGATAGATGACAACCCTTGGATTAAGATGAGGTTAAATCCTGACCCTAATAATTCAGAATAAGCTTCTAGAAGCAGAGGTTGAGGGTGGTTTTTCATTCCATCAATTTCTCCCACGTCGTCTACGAGCAGAACTACCCAGTCTCCATAATACCCCGCATCAGTCATTCATGGATTGAAATCCACTTCTACACACCTAATTTCTTCTTCCTCTCCATATCTCGGTTCATTATCGTTCGTCTGATACTCCAGGAAGAAGAAATCAAGGATCAAAAAGGTAAGGACGATAGAGGTTCGTCTACTGCCAATAAGACAAGAACCCTATATATTCCTGTCGACATCAATTTAGGATTTTTGTTTTCTGTTCTAGTGTTAATTTGTAGTTTAAGTAATATTATGATTGTGCTTTTAGGTTCGTAGGAGAATGGGTTATCAAGAAGCTGGATACATTGATTTCCCCATGAAGCCATGTTTCCTCTGCTAAAATACTCACGTTTTGCTTTCCTGTTGATTTATGTTTCACTTAATTGCTCATAAATCAATAAGTATTGTGAAATTGAATCCAAATCGAGACCCAACTCTATTTTTTGCTTATTTGAATGCTTAGTTGTCCTGGTCTGGTGGCTTTGAAGTTTGGTGTTATTCGAGCTTCTTGCAGAAATAACTCTTTGGATTATCTATTTGAATGCCAAGTTCGCCATGGACTTCCTTCTGTGAGTTTTGAGTCATGTACCAAATCGCCCACGTTTAGAATGGTAATCATGCTAATGAAACTTTCAAATTCTTTTTTAATACTCTTGGTGCTAATGATACTTTCAAATTCGTCTCACTATCTCATGTTCATCTATCTAATTTTTATAGGTTGCAAAGATGAAGTGGAGAATGTGGTGTTATTTGTGTACCAGGAGATCTGATGCCATTGCTTTGTTCGTCGTCACATGTCAGAAAAAGAACTGGTATGAAATTTTGAAACTCTGTTTCATCGACAGTGGTTTGAAATTAAGGTCTATGTATAAAAAAACTTACTATTGATACGTAAGCCCATGTGATTCATTGTACCAGGGAATGTCGTATTAAGTGACAAGGGTTTTGAAGATCAATGAGTGAATTAAATGTATGTCATTATGCGTAACGTCAATTCACTTCAAAATTGCATGGAGTCGAGAAACAATTCCATTTATGCTCAACAAATTTTGATTATGGTAACATAATTTCTAAATTCTCTTTCAATTCTGCAATATGTAAATCCTTAATTTGAGATAGAGTCCATCTTTATCTTCCTATGTGATTGCTATATAAGACATCTAATAGATAGTAAATGTTTTGTTTCAATTAATAATATATAAAACATGTTCTATTGTAGTTGATTTATATAACTTTAGGTTTTGTAATGGTTATTAGGATCACTTAAAATTTTTAACCCTTTTAAAAAATACTATTAAAACACAAGGTTAATTTGACAGTTATCTCTATAAACAACTCCCATTGTGGTTATCCATATTCCCAACACTTCTTTTTTCATTAATGTCGCTGTAATGAGCATTACAGATGATGGTTTGTCTATCACTAATATTTGGTCATTTCTCTGTTAGTTGTTTCTTTTTTTCTTTTCTTTTTTTTTTTGTAAAATCCTAATTTGCCACAATTGGATATCACATTTTCTGATTATTAGAAGTACATGTTTAAACACACACATCCAAACAGCCCCTTATTGTTATCTAAACTGTTGACTCGACTGCTGCCTATTTCCTTTTTCACATTAAGCTTGTGATTCACGGCTCATTTCAGGTATTTGACAATTAAGGTTACTTCTTCTTGCAATGCTGAAGCACTTGCATATACTTTGAAGTTTAGGTAACGTTTTTTTTCTTTAAAAGTTTTTTTTATGTGTATATTTTATAATGACCGGTATATTTTGAAATTTTATAAAGTCAAACAGTGTTGCCCACACCATGTCAGCCAGTAAAAGAACCCATGTTTATTCATGTGGCAACAAGGCTTCTTGACTCAATTGGCAAGGATATGCCATTATCATGAATGTATCATGATGGCCCAGTTTGACCCGTTATCCAACCTGCCAATATTTCACAACTACTATCAAGAAACAATTTGGTTATCTTTCCCTCTCACATATGTTTAGTCCTCGTAATTTGTTGAATGCAGGCTTGCCACATGGTATTCTTTATTTGCCTATGTTGGTACCCCCAGGCTAGTGGAAAAGGGTATTAATTTGACTAGGTTGTGATGCTATTATACTTTTTGGTCCGTCGGGAATTATAATCAAAGAAATATTAAAAAAATATAGTTTTTGAGTTCAATTTTTGAAGACCATTACTATTATTATTGTTTTCTGACCAGTTGAATTCTATTCCAGGTACATAGGGTTGTTGATACATACGGGATTGTATCAAGAGACTTGCTTCAGGTATTGTATTTATGTATTGTACTTTACTGAAGATTATGTCATCTTTTTGATGATCTTTACTTCTGTTAATGGAAACCCCTCTGTTAAAATTAGGATTAAGTGAGATGTTATGAGGTATTCTTTACGCCAGCTCGTGTTTTGTATCGCGTGGTGTGAGTTTCTTTGTCAGGGAGGGGGGTATATGTGCCTCTGAGGTGATTAGCGATGTAAGAAGGATGTAGGTTCTCATCTCACCCTTCAGAGGTGTTTCAATCACAAATTGGGATTCTAAATTGCTTCAGGTAGAATGCGCTGCGTGGTGGAATAACTTGTGGTGGATCAGCGTGCTTGCTTAACTTCAGATTGTGTTTGGAAACGATCACAAAAGTTCACTCACCGTATCGCTCAAAGAATGGATGCATATATCTATCTAAAGCAAGGCCAAAAAGGAGAAAGTTCATTTGATAAACTGTGAAGCATGCATAAGGAGGATTTGGTACTGCTGATGTCCAGAAGAAGGTATGGCAAGCGGGTATTCGACATCCCATGCGGTGAAAGGCACTTCACCAAACAGAGTAGTCAGAGATGCACAGAGGGCTTTGGTCAATCCTTTATAATTCTCCCCTTATAAGGCAACAACAATTAATTTTATGTGAAGTGAGGCGAGTGTTATAAATGGAACAGGTTACTTAATTGTTTCAGTGTCGGGTCAGTTACTCATTGTTTCGGGCATGGATTATCATTGGGTTTAATCCATCAGTTGGTTTTTGGAGTATAAACCACAATACGAAGATTAGAAACTGGGCATGTATTTACATGGGGCAGGTGTTTTATGTTTCATCATTGGTAATTCTAAGTTGGGGCTTTAGAAAATGTGGAAGAACATAAGAAAAGGAAACTGTTGTGTTCATTGATGTGTGAGTTATCAGGTGGTTGTGGGTATAATTCTATCCAAGGTTGTTCGGTATATATATGTGGTGCGGTTTACACTATTGGCGGAAAGGAAGTACAAGGTCGGGTGAATGCAGTTCAGTATCACGATCCAATGGCATGACGCTCGGTCTAAGCTAAATGGTGTTGTTGTATATGGAATTTCGTTGTGCTACGCGTGATTGGTTATGCTACGGATCTCCGGGTGATGACCTCATCGCATCCGTGCAAATTATTTGCTAGGGTGAATTGTTGTAACATTTTTCCAGTATTAGTGAAAGTTAGATTGGGTGGTAAAAAAAAACTGTTTTGATGGCTTCATGAACACATATGGGTAAACAGATTCAAGTTGGTTGACCTGGATCGTTTTTTTAGTCTAAATGTTTCAACTTTGTACAATAAAATTTGATATGTTTATATTTACACAAAATGTTACTTTTATTCTAATAGTAACCCACTTTTCACTTTTGTTACTATTATTGTTTGAGGCTGCCAAACCCGTATGATAAAAAAGTAAATGAACATTCACATTTACACGCCAAACTCGCAAACAGAGCCCGTCAAATGACATAAGTACCCAACCAAAATGTTTTTGTTTACGTTTCAAATTAAAGACTTTAAAAGACCCGTCCACCGGACGGGTATAGAACTAGTTGAATCTTTGGGGTGATATACATATAATTTAAAAAACTGGGCCCTGGGCGGTCGCTAGAGTGTCATATTGCCTTCATGTGTCGCCATTCATTTTGTCGAAAACTCAAATCACTTTGACATACGTACTACTAACGAGTTTTTGCCCCGCCCGCGTTGCGGGGCAATAAACTGAATATTTCTCTCGCGTAACATGTATGTCTGTATAGAGGGCAAAATCGTAATTATATTTTGAGCTAGAGGCGAAATCATAATTTTAAACTGAGAGCAAAATCATAATTTTGAGCTTGGGGGGGGGGGGAATCATAATTTTATTTTGAACTGTGGGCAAAAACGTAATTTTGAGCTGAGGGCATAATCGTAATTTTAAGGTAGAGGGAAAACCAAAATTTTATTTTGAACTGGGGGCAAAACCGTAATTTTAAACGAAGGCCAAAACCGTAAATTTAAACTGAGGACAAAATTAAAAATGAGTTTTTGAACCGAGGGCTAAAGCGTAATTTTGAGCTAGGGGCGAAATTATAATTTTATTTTGAACTGGGGGCAAAAACGTATTTTTAAACAAAGGACGAAAGCGTAATTTTAAACTGGAAATAAAATAAAATTAAAAAAAGGTTGGGCAAAAGCGTAATTTTGAGCTGAAGACGGAATCGTAATTTTAAGGTAGAGGGAAAACGAAAATTTTATTTTGAACTGGGGGCAAAATCGTAATTTTAAACGAAGGGCAAAACCGTAAATTTAAACTGAGGACAAAATTAAAAATGAGTTTTTGAACCGAGGGCTAAAGCGTAATTTTGAGCTAGGGGCGAAATTATAATTTTATTTTGAACTGGGGGCAAAAACGTATTTTTAAACGAAGGACGAAAGCGTAATTTTGAACTGGAAATAAAATAAAATTAAAAAAAAAGTTTGGTCGAATGGGGGAGTGCCAGGCAGCTGCCTGGCACTATTCCCCCATCTTGTAATTGTACTGCCTGGCACTATTCCCCCATCTTGTAATTGTATATGTAGATAATGTTTGAGTTGAGATGGTGATCCACAAGCATTTCCGATGATGATAGAACTAAAAATTTCAACAAGGTCTCAGAAGAAATTTTATACATTCACTTCAACTGCCTTCTAATGATAATCTAACGGTCTGACTGCAAGATCAAAAGGTTAGATCCTTTTTCACACCCTTTTAGTTCCGTCAAGGGTGATAACAAACAAGCAATGACCAGTCATAGTGGTTTTCTTTGTTCCACAACTTAAGTCGTAAACTCAGTCTTGTTGATCGTTGAATTCTTAGTTTGTTGTTTAACAAAATTTATGTTTCTGCTAAGAAGATCGGGATTTCTTGTTTGGTATATGCCCACTCAAAGACTATATTCGGTTGTGTCAAACATTAAATTACTTGAAAAATCATCTTTCATCGCTACATCGTACGTATTGGCAACGTATCTTTTAATGTGGTACATGTTACTTCTTTTCAAACAATTTTGAAAAGTTAGTTCCTTTGTATTGATAGAAAATAAAGTACGTTCTCTTAAAAGTGAAAAAATATATTAGTTTAAAATTTTGTTTTTGTTTGTATCTGCTTTAAAGAATTCTTCTATAAAGTCATAAAATTTGGTTTTTATTTCATTATTAACCGCAATGAAAGAATACTTTTTGGTCATATCTTCCTATACTAATAAACAAAAATTCTTTTTGAACACTTGTCGTTCTCTCATAAATTCTCACCTTATTTTTTTATTTATCTCTTTTATTTAATAATAATAATAATAATAATACATATCAATATAACTAAATCTATTTATCTCTTTTTTTTTCATAATTTGAAATTGATTTCCTTTTTAACTCTAAAGTTTTAATCTTTGTCAATTTAAGTCTAAAGTTTCAATCATTGGTATTATATAACCCCTTTGATTAGTTTGATTTTTCACTTCTAATTCAAAAGTTTTCATCTTTTGCAATTTAACCTTTTAATTTTTTTACTTTCAACCCAAAGCTTTTCATCTTTTGCAATTTAACCTCAATACGTTTTTTACCTTCAACTTTGGTCCCTTATACTTTTCATCTTTCACAGTTCTTCGTTTAGCATTTCGTTCTAAATTTTCCGAGTTAACACGGCGCAACGTGCGTGTGAGGTTCAACGTTTTTTCATCTATTTTTTTCCCGTTTGGCAGGTCTGTTGCTGCGTGTCTATTTTTTCCCGTTTAATAGGTCTGTCGCAACACGCGAGTCAGAGATCGACTTAGTTATTTTTTTCTCGGTTTTACACACAGGCTCGTGGTCATATGAGAAACATTTGCTTTCATCTAACATGATATATAACTAACTAATCCTCCGCCGCATTGCGGCGGGTGATAATTCTAGTACTTTTATAAAATAAAAAAAAAATCACATTTTGTGATATATATGTAAAAGTTGCGAGATTGTATGTTAGTGTGTATAAATGTATATAACAAGAAAAGGCATAAGAAAATATGGCAATGGTAAAGCGAAGTTTTGGTGTAGAAGCTCTTAAGGCCATTAAATAACACCTTTATCATGTGATTTCGCTATATTAATTTTCTTTATTTTCCAAAGTAGCATTTTCTATCATATAACTTTATCTGTTTATATTTAGAGGTTAAGATTAAAAAAAGGACAGCTTAAAGGGTGTGGGTATTTTGTAGCAAGCAGTGGCGAAGCTTGAGATTTCCGACCGGGAGTCGAAAACATATATACCAAATAAAATTATAAACCGGGGGATTGAAAACATATATACCTAAAAAATTCGATACGAAAACTACATATCAAACACTACTGAGCGAAAAGTTCGGGGGTCAGGCCCCTACAAAGCTGCGCCTCTGGTAACAAGTGTCTTGATGCTAGTATAAAAGCAAAAGAAACATGAATTGGGTGATTTTGTGAAGTAATGTGACGCGGGTGTAAAAAGATGAGTAAACTCGAAGCCAACTTCGAAAGCCTTGAGTTATGCCGAACGCAAGTTTAGGGAAAAGGTAACTTAACAATGAGAGATATACGTAATAAATAAAGAAAACTTTTTGAAGAAAACCTGAAAATCTAAATGGGTGATCTCCCACCTCTATGTTTCCCATGTGAGTACTTTGGGATGTGTTGGTATATATGCTTGTTATGAGGGGTGTGCTTTAGGGAAGGAAAAAAAAAAATTTATATAGTAAAGCCAAAACCCAAAACATTTTAGATGAATATGGGTTCTGGTAATCAGGTATGAGAGTGTGTATAGGATTAATTTTTATATCTTTGCGGGTATGGGATGGATATGAGATTACGTTATATACATGTTAACTCGACCCGATTATCCGAGAACGTATACCTGTTTGCCCGAATATATACCAGAAATAATTCACTTTATTTATTTATTTGGCAAATTGGAAAATAATAATCTCATCTTTCTGAAATTGGCCGATAATAATCCTAAGTCAGTTATTAGCCAATAATAATCCGATCTCGTCCAATTTTTTTGTAAAATAGTCTACCGTTAAAATAAACCGATAAGTTACTTGAATTTAAGTGTTTTTCCGAATTACAAACCGATGTTTTAGGGCTTTTGATCAGAACGAGGATACGAGTCGATTGATGTAAAACTTATCTCGAAATTGTGTTCGAAATTACTTGAATTTTGTTAATTGGAAGTTAAACCCGAATTGAAGCACCGTTTTCATGGGTTGGGGGCAATATTTCGAGGTAAGTTTTACATCAATCGACTCGTATCCTCGTTCTGATCAAAAGCCCTAAAACATCAGTTTGTAATTCGGAAAAACACTTAACTCCGTTAAGCTATTTTAACGGCGGACTATTTTACAAAAAAAAAAAAAAAAAAAAATTGGACGAGGTCGGATTATTATTGGCTAATAACTGACTTGGGATTATTATCGGCCAATTTCAGAAAGATGAGGTTATTATTTTCCAATTTGCCTATTTATTTTGGTACGGGACAAGCTTTTATATTCTGGTATGGGGTTGGAATTACTCAAACCCACTTCATTGTCATCCCTACTCCATGTTTCATATGACCCCTTTTAGTAACTTGCTTATTATTTCTTTGGATTAGTTTTAGATATACCCTTACAAACATTATAAATATAAGCTTTGCTCCTTATCGGGCTTATTAAAACCGTGGATTTTGGTTTTGGTGCTTAAAATGATAATCAGAAGTGAATGTGCAACGGTACGTATGGTGTACTTTGAAACAATCGTATGCAACAAAAAGGATAAAAATATATAATGGATGATGTCTTTTCGTAAGTTATATAACCTGAGAACAAAATATGACATCATAGTTAGGAATACCATAAGTAACCGAATAGAACATGATCAAAAGTCAATACTAAAAATGTCACTATATCTACAAAAACAACCGTCTCAAAGTTTTCATAGGTATTGTGACAGAAACAACTTGTCGCTGGTTTATGACGGATTTTACAGGGATATTCAATGAAATGTTCATATCTTTTTTGAACGGTAAATTTGGATCACTGACGGACCATTAGAGTATTATCGTGTCACCAGCGGAACTATCCGATCGGCCGATCATATCCATCTCCACTAGGCAATAATGTCTAAACACCAATTCAGGGGGAAACCCAATAAATATGGGAAAAACCCCTTGTGGGAATCGAACCCAGAATCTCATGATCCCTAAGTTTTATCCCACATCCAAGATGTTGGAAATTTTAGTGAAAATGAGTTTTCACTAAATATTTTGGACATTAATAATATTTATATATGTGTTGTATAAATAATTATTTATGGTTTGTGTTCAAACTATGTCCAAACAGAGCTAAGATAAATGAGATATCGAAGATGAATAAAATGGATTAGTTTTGTCAACTTGTCCCACTTAGGTGGGATGACAAAACTCAAAGTGGTATATAAGGAGGAGCACTCCTTGTAATTGTTTCCTTAAAGGCAAACATTAGTGGGGACCAAAGGGTGTGTTGCACCCGCACATATGCGCGCGAGTATGGATGGCGCATAACCAGGTGGCATCCTGGTATGCGTAGTGGCATCCATGTGGCACGCAAGTATAGATGGCGCATGACCAGGTGGCGCCCTGGTATGCGCAATGGCATATGTGTGGCACGCAGCTCCATATGGCGTGGCGTAAGGTCCATGTAGTGTGTTGCATGGGTTTGCGGATCAGTTATGGCGTGCGTGCAGGTTACAGTAGTAACTAAGAGCACTGGTATGCACACCATGCGCATGCGCGGGTTCCATACAATGTGGCGCACGGACTGAAGAGCCACTTCAGGCGCGCGTACATGTCTGCAATGGTAACAGAGCAATTGGCAGGACCGGGTCAAGCTAGTTGTTACAACCTGTTTAATGCGTGTCATGATGTATATGACCGTTTTTTACTGACCACTTAAGTCCATTTAATTAGAGATTAATGTCATATTCATTATCTTGTTTATTACAAGATTAATGTTATAATTATGACAAGATTAATGTCTATTTTATTACTAGTTTTAATTAGATTAAAACTATGGGTGTATAAATATGAACTTGGTGGTTCATACTAGAAATACAAGGAAATAGACATTCTCTTTAGTCTCGATGTTTCATTAAGAGGAGTACTCTCAATTTTACACAACTTCACATTGTTCCAATTTTTATGAACACCAAATTTGCTCGGTGCAATCTTGGGCGTGAGTGTAATCTCCGGCATTACAACTACTACTTCGGTTGTTGTATCCTGGAAACTGACCGTCTAAGAGAAGGCGCGGAATCTGTTTTAAGGGCCTCGTGTCTAACACGATCCTAAACCAAAACCTTCATCCTTTTGTATGCTCATTCTTGCAGCAGAGGTTTATTCAAGATGGTGCGGTTGAAGTTCTTCCAAGGACGTTGGCTTGATTCAAGATTGATACAATTAAATTGGTATAATTTTATTGTATTTTATATTGGTTTATTTTTTTTTTTTTTTGTAACCGGTATTGTACTAGAAAAATTTCTCACAAATAACGAGAGTCTCGTTATTATTTTGTAATATATTTTATTAAAAAGTGAACCTAATTCCTACAATCTTAAAACAGAATTTCGTGAAGATTGTTGCTACAATCTTAAATCCCTTCTCTACGAGGATTTAGGTTCACGAAAGTTAAAATATTTAATGGATTTTTGTTAAAATCTTGTAAATATTTTTTGGGGAATTATATGTGTAGTACAAACAAGTCGGATTATTTTTATGATTGGAGTACAATCTTTAATCCGAATACTGTGTTACAAAACGATCTTTTATAATTGTTGTATTTGATTTATAATTGGAGTACAATCTTTTACAATCTTTAAAACTAGTTAAAATATTTAATGGATTTTTGTTAAAATCTTGTAAATATTTTTTGGGGAATTATATGTGTAGTACAAACAAGTCGGATTATTTTTATAATTGTATTCGTTTTATTTCTAACGAGCGCGTTAGAAGCGGTTTATTTTATAAAAACCGAATATTTTGAATGTTTGTTAAACATTTAAATTCTAATTAGCATATTAGAATTGGTTATCATACAAACCACTCATTTTATTATCTAACAGCGGTTAGAAATAGTTTGAATATTTAAAGATTGGTAATCGTTATTATCTAACAGCGGTCAGAAATGGTTTGAATATAATAAACTAATTTTTAAAACGATGTGTATTCGTTTTATTTTCAAACGAGCGAGTTTGAAATTGTTTTATTTAATAAACTATTATAAGGTTTTGATTTGTAATCAAAACATAAATATATAGTTTATTTTTAAAACACTTGCAAAAACGAGAAATGTTTTGAACGAATAAAACATGTCTTTGCGAATTACAAGTGATTCGATACTTCCACGAGAAGTATAACGTCTTGAACCATATAATAGTCTTGGACTATTTTGTGAAAAAACAACTTGATGTTGGACAACTTGTGATTATTCAAGTTTAGAGTTCCAAGATGAGGGAGTACCTCAAAACATGACACCGAACGAAATAATTGCGTTTATTTCGGTCAAAAGTGTTGAAGTTAATAACACTTTGGCATTTGATGTTTAGACATCTTTAGTGTATCCATTTTATTTTTTGTCCACTTTAATTTTACTATAAATGGGTTTATTTCACATAAACAAATGGTTTAAATATAATAAAATAAATATTTATTTTGGACTACTAATAATTTGTCAAAAGGATACACATTTTTGGTACTAAGTGTAAAAAGTAATTTACCCAAACACAATGAGTGGGTTGTGATCATGACTTATGTAATAAGTCACAAATAACACATCAAATGCATAACAGCGTCGTAAGAAACGTGGTGAATGGTTTGAGATGAAATGCACGAAAACGATATATGTCATCTAATGTTGAGAGCATCAACATGGAAATGCACATGTAAGTTTTCAAAGAATATAACATATGAAAGGACTATATGTTATTATTGTAAATGAGTTTAATAAATTTAACAAATTTATTAACGGAAATTTACAATAGTGATGGACTTGTAGATGCTTCTATAACCATCAGTGTTGTTTAAACTATGTGGAGGCTTGGTTGAGTATCCCAATACATGGTTTTAATGAAACAACAATGTAAATGTATATATCACTATAGGCATACGTGAATACTTTGTTGTTGAGAGTCAATCTAATTGGCTATATCTCAAGACTCAAGTGATTTTATACAAAGATTTTTCATCAAAGTGAATTGGATTAAGACTTATGTTTAAGTTTTTAGGAAGTCAATGGTGAAGCCTTGGAGATAAAAAGGCAAACGAGTTATGATCCTAATGGATGGAGTTAACTATGTTTTTGAGGCTTTCCTAAAAACCGATGGTTTTGGAATGGCGAAATAAAATTTCATTATTGTGTCTAAACTAAGAAACGAATGTTCGAAAGAGATAGTGCGTTATCTCTTAAGGCTGTGAAGAATCAGAATGATGCATCCTCTGTTTACATGCTAGAGTATTGTGGTCTAAAGCATGCTAGACTAATACTTGTTAATTTATATGCTCGACGGAGATTAAATTAACGTTAAACATTCAAAATATATGATGACAGAAGAACGAATTTTGTGCTAAAGAAAACTATAAATATAACTTCATTAAAATGCAAGCAATGTGGGGGGGGGGACCATTTAAGAAACAAACCCTTTAGGGTATGAAGAAATGGTAGTTGAGAAGTTTTCTCAAACTCGAAATGAAAGGAAGAACCTTTCATAACCCCATTTGGATGTTATCCAATTACACTTAAATGTGGGGGTGACTTGCATTTGAATGTGGAAATGGTAGTTGAGAAGTTTTCTCAAACTCGAAATGAAAGAGAGAACCTTTCATCACCCCATTTGGATGCTATCCAATTACACTTAAATGTGGGGGTGACTTGCATATATTGCAAACGCATGACCAAGTGGAGTACACAATGGTTATATGGAGTCAATCGAGTAGATTGGACTCGAATGCCAATTGGTTACATTCAAAATCTAGTAAGATGTCAGTCATGACACACCAAAGGCATGGTGAAAACGTGTCCAGCCATGAATTGAGTTTCATATCATTCTAAGACAAAGTACATAACTGGATCCAGGTTGAGATCACGAGTTATAAGTCTTATGAATCAACTAAAAGGCAAAAGTGACTAGCGAGTCAAGAACACGTTAGAACAACTTATCGCAATTTAAATTATCCTTGGTGACTTAACGAAGTCAAAGATAATTTTGGATCCAACAACCAGTGGGTTGATAACAGATCAGGTTGTGGAATGGGACTAAAGCCATGGAAAAAGGGACATGAGGGAAACCTAACCTAGTTGACTGGAGATCCCAAGATCTAGGTTTAGTAGGCCAACTTAATCATGAACCGAAGGGTAGTCACTGTGGGGGCGTAGCTAATATATATGTTTATATATAAGCTACTTTATATGTTTCATATATCCCCTTAAAACTATAAAAGGGTGTTTAAATACGTCCTAGTCCATTCCTATAATATTCAGTGACATTGTTGTGAGGTTAAGCATAATATGTGGTTTTATGATTTGTGTAAAACCATAATGCTTTTAATGATTTAAAGGGAAATCACCTATGTTAGAGAGAAGTGTGGTCGCTTCGAATGGAATTAGGGCATAATTCCTAGAGCTCCCGCAGAACCAGGAAAGTGCTCCATGACCATTATTGGAGACGTACATGAGGAGATGGTCCGGCTAGGGAAAGTATTGTGTGAATGTATATTGTCGTTTACACAAATGGGGGGTTGTTCAAGGACATCACGTCTACAAAACCCTAGTAGGCTAAGTATGCTTCACAAGGAAGGTTCAAAGGCTACACCTACCTATATTGTAATACTTGACTGTCGAGTTTTCATCGGGGAATTTTGTGTGTTTTAATCGATCTCCATTCATGTGGGGGATTGTTAGAAATTTTAGTGAAAATGAGTTTTTCACTAAATATTTTGGACATTAATAATATTTATATATATGTTGTATAAATAATTATTTATGGTTTGTGTCCAAACTATGTCCAAACAGAGCTAAGATGAATGAGATATCGAAGCTTGAAGTTGTATGTCTGGAACAAACAAAGATGAATAAAATGGATTAGTTTTGTCAACTTGTCCCACTTAGGTGGGATGACAAAACTCAAAGTGGTATATAAGGAGGAGCACTCCTTGTAATTGTTTCCTTAAAGGCAAACACTAGTGGGGACCAAAGGGTGTGCTGCACCCGCACATATGCGCGCGAGTATGGATGGCGCATAACCAGGTGGAATCCTGGTATGCATAGTGGCATCCATGTGGTGCGCAAGTATAGATGGCGCATGACCAGGTGGCGTAGCGTCCTGGTATGCGCAATGGCATATGTGTGGCACGTGGCTCCATATGGCGTGGCGTAAGGTCCATGTAGTGTGTTGCATGGGTTTGCGGATCAGTTATGGCGTGCGCACAGGTTACAGTAGTAACTAAGAGCAGTGGTCTGCACACCATGCACATGCGCGGGTTCCATACAATGTGGCGCACGGACTGAAGAGCCACTTCAGGCGCGCGTACATGTCTGCAACGGTAACAGAGCAATTGGCAGGACCGGGTCAAGCTAGCTGTTACAACCCGTTTAATGCGTGTCATAACGTATATGACCGTTTTTGACTAACCACTTAAGTCCATTTAATTAGAGATTAATTTCATATTCATTATCTTGTTTATTACAAGATTACTGTTATAATTATGACAAGATTAATGTCTATTTTATTACTAGTTTTAATTAGATTAAAACTATGAGTGTATAAATATGAACTTGGTGGTTCATACAAGAAATACAAGGAAATAGACATTCTCTTTAGTCTCGATGTTTCATTGAGAGGAGTACTCTCAATTTTACACAACTTCACAATGTTCCAATTCTTATGAACACCAAATTATGCTCGGTGCAATCTTGGGCGTGAGTGTCATCTCCGGCAGTACAACTACTGCTTCGGTTGTTGTATCCTAGAAACAGACCGTCTGAGAGGAGGCGCGGAATCTGTTTTAAGGGCCCCTTATCTAACACGATCCTCAACCAAAACCTTCATCCTTTTGTATGTTCATTCTTGCAGCAGAGGTTTATTCAAGATGGTGCGGTTGAAGTTCTTCCAAGGACGTTGGCTTGAATCAAGATTGGTACAATTAAATTGGTATAATTTTATTGTATTTTATATTGGTTTATTTATTTTTGTAACCGATATTGTACTAGAAGAATTTCCCACAAATAACGAGAGTCTCGTTATTATTTTGTAATATATTTTATTAAAAAATGAACCTAATTCCTACACAAGATGTATGCAAATGATAGAATTATAAGAAAAAAACCTATATTAAGGCATTTTATTACATTACAACCTAATAATACTTAACTCACATATTGTTTGATAAGGGTTACTTGTAATCCTTGAGGTATTGGGATTGTTAAGGATATTGTTAGGCTTAAAAGTGTCAGACTAATGCATCAAATATACAAAACGTGCTATGGCTACGAGTCGGGCTTTATTGGGTTAATTCATTTTAGTGTTTGGACCTTAATAGGTGAATTGGGCCATGCCTAAGGCCATGTGGGCCAGGCAGGCCCATGAAAACCCATGTAGGGCATGGGCTTGTCTAGGGTATATAAACTAGTTTTGTGTCAAAACTAGGGTGGGGAAGCCTCATTGTTACAGAATTCTGAGAGAGGCGATTTGTGAGAGAACACTTATACTAGATGGTTTTGCTTTGATAGTAATAGAATCATGTGTAAGTGTTGAAAGTGATCTTGGTGTTCTTCATGTTTTTCTTGAATCACTTATTGTATGGATTCCACACAATCAATAAGTTAGTTGATATCATTAGTAAATCCGGTTTATGGACCTACTGATATGACTTATTTGCTCTATATATTTGATGATATAATCCCATTTTATAACTGAATTGATAGGTTTCTATTACGATTTAAAGGCTTATTCGCACTAAAGTTTAATTTAATTTACCACTATCTTCAAATTACATGTATCAAACTCATGACCTTATTTGTCATGTAATAAACTTTCTAAACTTGTCATTGTATGTACAGGTTGGCCTAACACTCATTGATTGTTGATATGCATATTTAACCATTATTATATTCACTTAGTAATTCACTAGGCATGTGTGATGTGTGATTTTAAAGGCTAAAAACAGATTTTGGTTTAGCTCTTAATGAGGCTTGATGAAACAATGGTTAACCGGGCAGGGTTAACACACTGGTCTCATCAAGAAGGGTTAATCCCTTCCTCTCGAGGATCGCTGGCTGGATCGTCCGCCGGTTGATCTCCTGCAAAGGGAAACAAACCGTGACTCGTAACAAGGAGGATGGGGTGGAGGGTGCTCTTTGTTACCACTCTCCGGCGTGAGAATCAGTAATTTGCTTGGGAAGCAAAGTGTGTTAGTAGTAGTAGTGAGAGAATTGTAAAGAGATACCTCAAACCTGGTTTGGGGTTGGTATTTATAGCCGAGGAGTGAAGGAGGAGTTGAAGGGACGGACTGACGACGTGCTGCCCCTTTGTAGGAGTGTCAGGCTTGTCGGTTGTGGAGGTGAGGCCACGTCTTACTGCAGTGTCAGTCCGTTGCTTACGTATGGCCTGACAGATGGCTGCCAGTGGTGCCACTTGCTCTGAGTTGTCAGTCCCACTTGCCTAGTGGGCAGGATGCGGTGCGGGCCGCATCGCTGCCTACGGTAACCTTTTATGTTCCCGCGCTCTATGCTTTGACAAAGACATATGCGGGATGCGGTGCCAAGCCGCATCGCCGCCCGTGGTGACTGTTGCTGCTGCCCAGATCCCTTGTCGTGACGAAAATGTCCATATGATGCGGTGCCAGCCGCATCGCTATGCACGTCTGCTTTCATACACAAGGTAAGGCTTCTTCTTATCCTTTGACCGATTGGATTCGAAGGATGCGTCCGTGTGGACGCAGTTCTTTGCTGGTGGGGGTTTTTGATAAGGGTAATGGTCACTCGCGATCAGGTGGCGCGAGATTTAGGACCATACCCCTTCAAGTCCCCCCAGTCTAGTGTTGCTGCCTCGTGCAAGTTGCATGTGGAAGGAGCACTGGACTATGGTGTCTAGAAGGTAGTTTCCAGCCTGGAGAAAATTCTAGGCCATGTAGATGGCATTTGCTTTTTGTAAATCATGCTGGAGATATGGTAGAGTCATGTGACGTCTTTTCCGTACCGGTGAGCAAGTTTCGCCTGATGCGAAATTCTCAGCCATTTGGGTAGCGGGCTACCTTTTTCTGATGTCATCAGATTGGTTGCCACCTTTTGGTGTGTCGAACCAACCTCTGAGATCGTGTCTCCGCCTTCGAACAAACCTTTGAGGTGGTGAATGAAGAAGAGAGGAGGCTTCGAACCAACCTTTGAGACGGTGATCGAAGATATCTATGCCTGTAAGTGCTTTACTCAAGCTCTATGTTCAGCAATTGGACATGTAATGATGATCCCTTTTTTGTGGGGTGTTCGTGTTCATCAGTTTAGCTCTCAAGTAACCACACGTCCTTTGCGGTTACCTCGTTGCGTCATTGTTTGGCCATGTTTGGTCGAACAATGTGAATCTGTACTATGGGCCAATAAACATGGTTATGGGCAAGGTTGTGCCCACCATTGTTTATTCTATGCGGCGCATAGGTGGGCAAACAAAGTCATAAGCAGACTTGTTACCGCGGTTCGGTCGCTTGTTGTTCAACGAGATCTCTTCAGATGATTGGAAATCTCGTCCGCATTTGTTCTGTAGCCCTTTTCCTTCACGCTCCAATGCCGAGGAGCTTTCCTTGAAGTAGCTTCGTTCATCTGCGTGATGACTTAGTTGTGGCTCTTCCATAGCAACCATTTGCGGAGCTATAGGTGTGTCCGCAGCGACTCATGAGTGTCTACGGTTTTGTAACCCAAGACTCGCTTGCAAAGAGTGTGTTGCTCGGATGTGGCTCTTGAAGGATCAGGAGTCAGGGTTGCTGATGTGCGGTTGCGTACATTCCCATCCTTTTTCCCTACGGAGAAGCTGTTTGCGCACCCTCTGTGGTTGTGAACCGGACACGAGAGATTTGAAGCTTGAAGAGAATGAAGGAAATGTGGTTTACCTGTTTCTGAGATGCGGTTCAGTCCAAAGAACAACGCTGGTTCTGAGCATCTGACACACCTGTACGGGCTCGTGTGTGTCATCTCCGCATATTCCACGTGTGCTCGTAGGTATGTGTGGATATAATTTATATCCCCTTATATAATGTAGAGATATATATTTTTTGCCTTTTTTGAGGGGTATGTAAAAAAACAACATGCGGTATGGGTTATGGTGCGGTAAACCAGAGAAACCGCATACCGCTTGTGTTTGGATAATGTTGTCGCTTTTTGTTGCATACGTGGCTGAGCGCACGTGTGAGTTGGTGGAAGTTGGTGAGATTTCCTGGCATTGCTGAAATGAAAGGACGTTTGCACTGTCCGAGGTCATAAATGCACTGTAGCAGGAGTGTAAACGTCTCCTTTGTCAGGCGCGTGTGCGGCCACGCGCGCGTGGTACCCGTCAGCGGAAACGTTGCTGAACACGTGGCATTGCGTAACTCGTCCTTTTTGAACGTGATGATTCAGTTACCCCTCCGCATTTATTGCGATGAGTATATAAGGGGAAACCGTTTGTGGTTTCCCCTCACTTGTTTCAAAATTTCAAAAATTTACCGGTGAGAGAGAAAGATCCTTCGTCTTCTCTGATCAAGTGTTTGAAGTTTCCGGTGAGGTTTCCAAGTTCTTCGAGAAATCGTTCTCTACTTTCTGTTTTCGACAGTATTATGGCTGAACCATCGAATCCTCATAATGTGGAGGGTGAAAACCCTGAACAACAGTCGCCGACGGCGGCTGATGAAGATGAAGATGATGGTGGGCACCCGGTGGTGGTCTACCGGTATTAAAGTGGTACAAGGGTTATTTTGAGACCCTGATGACCAGCATTCAAATGCCCGGAGAGTTTGGGGCTACATACCCAGGAGAAGGTGACACCGGTGCCGACGCTCCGGCGGGATGTCTTTGTGGGCTGACTTCTTTTATGATGGCAACCTCCGACTGCCGTTAATGTACTTGTTGTCGAAGTGTTGGAGTATTACCGGATTCATATCTCCCAACTGAGCCCATTTGGGATGATTCGAATCATGAATTTTGAGTACACCTTTCGTGCTCTTGGTTTGGAGGTTACCGTCGAAAATTTCCGGCGGTTCTACCAGTTGACGGTGAACACTGGGTTCTTCTCCTTCAATCAGCGGTATGGGAGTACCAAGCTGATGACCCCTCCCAAGGGTCTGATAAAGTGGAAAAGGAAGTTTTTCTACGTTAAAGCTGTTGCGGTTGCCGCGAAGATGACTTTCTGGAACGTGAATGAGACCATTCCTACGGAAGACATTTCTATTCCCACTGCAGCAACAGTGAATTGGTTTCCACGGCTGAAACCCGTTGAGCTCAAGAGGCTGGACAACAATGCGCTTTGGGTGCTGCGGATGATGTTGACCAGGCCGAATAGGAGGGCAAGGCCCGTTTTGCGGGTAAAGAGTGGTGGTAAGCCTTTTTACTCTTGTGCGCTTTCCTTGCTTCCTTATATTTTATTAATTTGTATATGTACCATCAGCGGATGTTGTCGGCCTGTGGAGGATGTTTGATCCAACCTTCGAGGGCAAGGTTGAGTTACTTCCGTGTGGGGAACGTGAAGGCTTTAACCTGGAGATAGTTGGCAACTTCCGCGTTCCTGAACGCGGGGCGTTGAATGCGCCACTACCACAAGGCAAAGGTATATTCTAAGACTTCCTTGTTATGTAAAGTTCATCCTTGTGATTTGCTCGCTTGATTGTTTATACGCAGGTAATCTTAGGGCCCTGGGAAAGTTTGAAGTAAAAACTGTCCCCAAGAAACATGCGGAGAAGAAGCATGTGAAGAAACCCGCGCGGGGTCGCGGTAAGGAAAAACCTGAGGGTTCTGTTTCCCCTCCTTTGGTGTCGCAGGTGGCAGGTATCTCTCGTTCTTGTTACGGCAGATATACCGATTACGTGGTAGTATCTGACACCCTTGAGGGTTTGGGTGTTCCAGGTGGTGGTGCCGCTGCAGGTGGGGCCTCCGCGGGTTCCAAACCTGCTGGTGAGAAAAAGAGGAAACCAGAAGAGAAGGACGCTGCTTCTGGTGAGAAAAAACGTCGGAGGATACAGACCAAAAGGTCCACTGGTGCGACGCAAAAGAAACCCGCGGTTACTTCTGGTAGGTGATTTATAACCTTTGTTTTGCCATTGTAAGTTGTTTTTTTGATGGTTATTGCTTTTTTGTTTGCAGAATCGCAATAAGAGGACTTCTCCTCTTTGTTTGATGTGCCTTCTTCTCCCCCGCATGACACAGCTGCGGATGCGGGGGTTAATAAAGAATTTTCCGGTCCTTTTGTCAAGGTGATGAGCGAGCCTTCTGTGCAGGTAGAGGGTACTGGGGAGAAGACTGTGGCTCAGATTTTTGACACTGTTGATTTCTCTGATAATCTGATCACCCCAAATGATACTGATGATTTGAATTTGAGGTTTTCTGATGTTGGAAAACAAAAGTCTGATGCTGAAAAGCACAAGTCTCCTGCCGCCGAGAAGGTTTCTGGTTCCGCTTCCGGGGGTGCGGGTTATGAAGGGTCTCCGATTCAGCCTGGAGAGACTGAATTGGAGCACTTCTACCGCACTTACACGAAGGACCGGGCTGTGAACTATCATTACCCCCCGTGGAGTGTTATGTAGGGGGATGATATTGCAAATAATCCTTCCTTTTGCAAGGAAATTTTGGGTGGCGTAGGCACCCCGTTCGAAGTTGACCGAGCCCGCGCTTTGCCACGTGAGCTCCGGGTCAACCAACTCTATTCCATGCTTGTGGGGACTTCCATAATGGCGAATGCCATTATGGAGGACTACCATGTATTGGGCCGCAGGGAGGAGGAAGTTGCGCGCTTGCGGGCCGAGGCGAAAAAGTTGGTGAAAGCTGCTCGCGAGGGTGTGGAGCAGCTTGAAAAAGATAAGGCTGCCTTTGAGAAGCATAAGCAGACCGAGGAGTGGGCTGCAACTGTTGAGCTTAAACAGGTTCGTACTCTTGCCAAGTTGCTTTCTGATGAGCGCAAGAGTTGGAAAGAAACCCTTTCTAATGAGCGCAAGACATGGAAAGAATCTTGGGCCAAACAGAATGAAAACCTGTTTCGTGTTCGTCAGGAGTTGGCCAATATCAAGGCAGCGAATGCTGCTTTGGTTAAAGAGAAGGCCGCGGCTAAGGCGGCTGTTGGTAAGGCCAGGGAAGCGGAGGCCCGGGCTGCAAAGGCTCTTGAAGAGGCCAGGAGGTGGGGGCCCGTGCTGCCAAGGCCCTTGAAGAAGCAAATGTTGATCGCTCCCTTTTAAACACAACCGTTGGAAGCCTCCAGGTATGGGTTGTCTTAGCTTTTTGAATTTGCAGACTTCTTTTCATAAATGCTTATCTTTGTATGCCTGTGTTCCTTGTTTTTGAAAGGCTGAAGTGCAGAATCGCGAGGCCATTCTTGCGGAGGTTACTGCCCGCGCGACTGAAGCTGAAAGGCGGGCTAGCGAGGCTGCTGAGGCTAGAGATAGCCTTACCTCTTCATTCAATCAGCTTGAGGCCGATCGTGAGTGGATGCGGTGTCACGGTATTGGGCATGTAAGTATCTGATGCCTTCGCTTTTGCTTGGATTTGCATGTGATAATCTTATTGCTTGTGTGTTGCAGATTGTTAGGGCTATCCTGGATGCGCCTGAGACTGCAACTGGTGTAGACCTGATTAAGCAGTGTGCCCGGGATGCTGGCTTTAAAGCTGGTTACAACCGATGCATCAGTCATATGAACATTCTGGCTCAAGGAAAATATACCGATGAATGGTCTGCTTTCTATGGTGTGAATACTGAAGCGCTTCTTAACACGGCTTCTGCATCATTCTATGACATGTCTATTTCTGCTCTTGAGAAGCTTGACGAATGCTTGGATGTGGAAGACTGTGTAGACCGTTTACGGATGTTATATGCTGATGCTGAAGAATCGGAAGAGGAAGAGGCGGCTGGTGACGGCAAAGATGGCGCGGGTACCAGCGGTACAAAGTAGGACTAGGTTGGCCTGTGTGCCCTTTTTTGTTTTCCTCTGTAAATGTTAGAACTTTATGTAAATCCGTTGTACACCGTATGGGTGTAAGAATTTTTTGAATATAAAGTTCAATTGTTTTTGCTCAATTTGTACAAGTGTTTTTACTTCTTGCATGTTTGAACGTGTGTATGCAGAATTCTACCCGTTGTAAACGCGGTTAAGTATACTCTATACCTTTGTCGTATGAGTATTAGTCAATTCCCGTGTTTGTCCCGTTAGGGTTTAGGAATTGTGTAGGTTTTGTACAAACCGTATGTGTGTATCCGGCCGGACAGACACTTAATGTTTTGCCTTTGCTGGCCTATTACAATATTTGTGTGTGGTCACCACTTTGTGTGGGTATCGCGAATGAAGATTTTGCCAATCTGTTTTTGCAGATACCGCAAAGTGGAACACGCATTTGTAATAGTAGAAATAAACAATATTGCATTGACTCGCTCATTTATTTATTTGCAAGTGGCTTGCGGCCCGATAAGTTACATGGAAAATGTAAAAACATAGCTTACATATAACAGCGTCGAAGCTGTTGTGCATTCCATGTGCGTGCGATAGGCTCGCCTTCTAACGTTTGCAACTTGTACGCGCCTTTGCCCAGGACCTCTTGGATGACGTAAGGTCCTTCCCACTTGGGGGCGAGTTTCCCTGGGCGTTCTGCATTAGATACTTCGCTATCGCGGAGGACGTAGTCTCCGGGGTTGAAAGTACAAACGCGGACGGGTGAATTATAGCACTTTTCCAGCTTGGATTTGTACTTGGCCTCGTTGATGGCAGCGTTTTCACGCCTTTCTTCTAGGAGGTCCAAGTCAAACTTTCGTGCCTCATTGTTGGCTATCTTGTTGATAGCCAACATCCGGGGTGAGGGAAGACCTACTTCCACGGGGATCACCGCTTCCGAGCCATAGACCAGGCTGAAGGGTGTCTCACCGTTGCTCGTCTTTGGGCTTGTCCTATGGGCCCATAAGATACTTGGGAGTTCATCGTCCCAGCCGCGTCTGGCTGTTCCCAACCTTGCTTTGATGCCTTCGACTAGACTTTTATTGATACTCTCCACTTGGCCATTTCCTTGCGGGTGTGCCACTGAGGAGAATATGTGTTCAATATGTAGTTCTTCTAGCCATTTTTGAAATTCGTCGGCAGCAAAGTTGGTGCCGTTGTCGGTAACAATGCACATCGGTAGACCGAAACGGCAGATGATATGTTCCCAAATGAATTTCCTCGTTATCATAGCAGTCGTCGAGGCGAGTGGTTTTGCCTCCCCTCATTTTGTGAAGTAATCCACGGCCACTATGATGAATTTCACCGCACCTAGTACATCTGGAAATGGTCCCACCACGTCGATTGCCCATTTTTGGAATGGCCATGCGGTGGTGACTGGGATCAAGTTATTCTTGGGGCGCAAGGTCTTTGGAGCATGTCGCTGGCAATTGAAACACTTGCGCAAGACTTTGACTGCATCCAGGTGCATGTCGGGCCAGTAGTACCCGACATTCATAATTTTGGCCACTACCATGCATGGACCTGCGTATATGCCACGTATTACCTCGTGTATTTCTCTGATGAGGTATGTGGCATCTTGGGGGTCGACGCAGCATAGGAGTGGGCCTAGGTATGATTTACAGTATAAGATACCGTCTCCCATTTGATAATGGCACTCTTTATATTGTAACTTTCGTGCCTCTGACTTGCTTTCGGGAGTCACACCTGATTGCAAGTATGCAATGGTTGGTGTCATCCAGGATGTTGTACCGTACTGGATGACGTTGACTTGGCGCAGGGGTACTGAGGGATTTTGCAGAATCTCAATGCGTATCTCTTTTGTCAAGTGTTGGAAACTGGTGGATGCGAGTTTTGACAGTGCATCCGCGGGTTTGTAATCACTTCTGTTGATATGGCGGATATTGAAGGAAGTGAATTTTGACTTCAGTTGCAAGGCTTGTTCGAGGTAGAGGATCATGATATCCCCTTTTGCGGCATAATCACCGCGTACTTGCCCTGCAACTAACAACGAGTCGACGTGTGCTTCCAAATGTTGCACGCCGAGCTTGATTGCAAGATGTAGCCCTGCTAATAGAGCCTCGTATTCTGCCTCGTTATTTGTGCTTTTGTAAGGACCTTCAAAAATGTCCCTAACTTAGTCATACGTGAAAACCCGGACCCCTAAAACCCTAACCAGCTTGAAAAATCAAGAAAAACAAAATTCTGGGTTTTAGGCGGGCCGCGTAAGGGATAGCCTTACCTTACGCGGGCCGCGTCAGCTTGAGGTTGACCGGATAAGTATGCCGGGGCCACGTGTTGACCAGCTGGGGGACCTACGAATGACCAATCAAACCTACGCCTAGACTGGGCGGCTAGGCGGGCCGTGTAAGTGTTACATGAGGGTTTACGCGGGCCGCGTGAAGTCCCAATTTCAGCTCTAAATAGCCTGTTGAATGCACAGCCCACTGATGTCGAAACCTATTCGTAAAAACGAATTCTCACTACTGTAAACTCGAAAATTCAATTATATAGCGAGGCGCTGCTGCAATACCGTGTATTAACTCGATCGCTATTACGATACAACGTCCGATCGATTGAAACTATCCAACAGATGTTTAAGTGCTACCCACATTAGGGTTATACTTTGTCATTCGTCGTGATTTTGACTTGAATGTTTGAGTACTGTCCGAATACGGGCTATACTCTGTCATTCGTTGTGAGTCCGCTGGATATTTAAGTATCGCACTTTGTCATTAGTTGTGAGGGTTTTAATCTCGTGAATTGTCGTAACTGCTGTATTAGTTACTAACCCAGTTTATGTGCATTGTTAATTAAATTAGGTTAAACAAGACTAATCAGTAGGCTTATACACTGCTCGTTAAATCTGCAATGTGAGTCATTCTCTTTTTATCAACTGTTTTACAATACTCCAAATTATTTTCAAAGGTTATAATTACAGGGATTAAGTCGTGGTTATCTTAATCAATGGCTAGTAGGGTATTGTGCACATTACTAATTTTTCACAGGGTTAGGCTAATAAGCCCTAACACATGTTAGGCATATAAGCCCTAACAGTGATAATCATCACTAATTGGGTGACAGGACCCAATAGTGGTATGACCATCGTTACCAGGAGGTGACCTGGCGCCATATAATAATAAGATAAAAACCATTGTAATCGCTCTTATGCTGTAATTTATAACTAGGTGTCATTTTATCAAAATGAATGATTCACTCAGTATTTCCCCCGCTAACAATAACCTTTTTCAAACATGTTTCAGGTGATCTGTTGTAAACCAGGAAAAAGTGCTGTGAAGCACTACAAGCTTAAAGGAGTGGCTCAATATAAATGAATAAAGAAACCTGTTTTGTAAAATAAAGATTTCCCAGTGAAATCACTTTATTGTAAATTACGGGATTTTATCCCTAAATTATGTAAATAAAATAAACGAGCGTTTTTAGTATTAAAAGATCCTGTATTTAAAGACTTCCGTCGTCGCCTAAATTAAATACCACGGGATTTCCTGCCTTGCGGCTCTGGACCGGGTCAAACCGGGGCTGAGGGCCGTGACAGGAAAAAGGTGGTATCAGAGCCACTGATATAAGCTTGTCACTGATTTAAGTCTATTAAATTATTTGAGAAATACTTAAATTGCCATTCTGTGATTATGTGTTTTATTATAGATTAATTGTTAGTTACAGTATGGGTAAACAAAGACTTTCTGCTCTCTACTACAAATTAGATACTGCACCTAAAGAAAAAGGAACCTCTTCCTCAAAATACCCAGCCAATCTGGAAGAAGGGATCTTTGTCCGTAAGGCACAATATGAGAATCCTCTTACTCCGGAGAAAAGAAATTCGATTATTAGGAAAAATCAGAAACCCCAATACAAGAAAGTGAGGTTTAATCCAGAAATCCAGGAAATAGGCATTAATCCACCTTGGGAAAATAAATTAGATGAAAAATGGACAGGTCTTTATATGTTAGCTACTGTAGCAGAGAATGCAAACCTCTAAACTACCAATAAGCCTGATCTAGTATTAGCATCTCTATCCAGAAAAACACTACTTTGTAAATAAATAAATAAATCCTAGTATGTTTAAATTTCCCATTATCCTTTGTAAAATTAATCTTTCGATATGCAATAAAGGGAATGTTTATTTAAATTTCCTTATAAGATTTTAACTTAGCATTTTTGTGCATTTTGCATATATGCTAAACAGCATGAGTGAGCTATCTGAAGCATTTCAGAATCTCAATCTCTATCCAGTACCAATCGAAGTCTCCAACGACTTTACTGGTTACTTTGCTGATGTGGAAGAACCTATGGAATTCCAAGCTCCACATCCGGAGAAAGCAAAGCCTAAAAGAAGAAGATATGTAGGATGGAGGAAAGTACGTAGGAGGAAGCCAGTAACTAGGAAACTTCCAAAGATAGAAAACCCTGTGGATAAAGGAAAAAAGGATCAAGACTGGAGAGAGTTCTAGGCCAACAGGGATAGACATCGGGGAAAATGTTAACCCAAAGGGAATAGAAATTGGAGAAAGCTCTAAACAAACTGAAGAAATAACATTTCAAGAAGAAATAGATCGCCTACTGGCAAGTTGTGATGTCATTAGACCAATCAACAACAATTTCTACCCTTATCCTGCCGAAACCCAACTCCCTGTAAATTTAGAACCAGCTATTCCAGACCTTCTAATCCACACCCGACCTTTAGGAGAAATGGAAGATTGGTGGACGAACGACTGGCAGTTCCAAAACATAATCAATAGTCCTTATACCTTTCTCCCTCAGTTTGATCCAGAACCTATCCCCAATCCGCCAATGAGCAACGAAAACTTAGCCGAACTCTGCCAGTTTGGTGAAAAACTGATAGGTACAGGGAATAGGATCCGGGAACTAGGAGAACAAATTTCCTGGAAATATGACGAAAGGGAGCGTCGCTACTGACATGCCAGTTGACAAAGAAATATTGAGTTACGAAGCTATGGTTGTATAATAATAAGTAGTAACAAACATATAACATTGTAAAATAGAAATAAAACGTTGTAAGATAAACAGTGTGTAAGGATGCCTATATAATCTATAAAACTGAAAGTCGAGAAATCGACAATTTTGGCTATATATATGTGTTGTAAAATTTTATGTGTATATGTGTAATTATTTGTTATACCAATTATTGATATTAATAATTTACACATATAATAATTACCAGATGGAAAACGCTAATGAACCAGTTAATGAAGTAAACCAATCTGAGCAAAATCAGGAAAATCAATATATGACTAGGCAAGATATCGAGAACATTATTGCTCAAGGGATAGCCAATGCTATTCCAGCAATCATGGCTGCTGCTCAGAAACCTGCTGAACCTCAACAAATCATTCCTAGTAAACGTACTCCGGAAGATAACGGCAGTAATAGCATAAATGGAGGTGGCAATCATGACAATGATCCACGGCAAGCCCCACTTCTTAAGAAAATGAAAGCTGCAACGCCTGGTTGCACTTACAAAGAATTTCTTGCCTGTAAACCAGTAGAATTTGCAGGTAATGAAGGAGCCACTGCAACACTGCGATGGTTAGAGAAAACCGAAGCAGTAATTGCAATAAGTAAATGTGACATGGACGATCAGGTCATGTATGCGTCCAATTTGTTCAAAAAAGGGGCACTAGAATGGTGGAACACAGTATTACAAGAAAAAGGAAGAAGGATGGCCTATGCCAGGAACAAATGGCAAATAAGTTCCTGAGCCATCGTATGGTAGGTGTAGATTGTCGAGGGTATACTTCGACATTCTTCGAATATGCGAGAGTGGTACCAACCCTGGCTTCGCCAGAACCGGTGCTATTTCCCGCTATGTTTGGGGACTAATTAGCGAAATTCGTAATACCGTTAAAGCTGCGAGACCTCGCACTATAGACGATTTTGTGGAATTAGCTAATACTTTAACCGATGAACCGGTACGCACAAAAGAAGAAGTTCGGAAGAAAGAAGTAGCTCAAAAGATTACCCAAGGATTCCGTATGGGTAACCGTAACAACTTCAAAAGAAAGGGGCTGGACAATCCTCCACTGGACCATTTTGCAATACTTGCAAAAAGAAGCATTTTGGAAAATGCAAGGGATATTGCAACTTTTGCAAAATTCCGGGGCATCGAGAGGAAGACTGCAGGAGGAAGAAATTTATAGTGTGCTACAACTGCGGAGAAAACGGACATTTCAAGACAGAATGTCCTAAGCTAGTTAAACCAGCAGACAATAAAGCTAAACCAGCAGACGGAAATACTAAGAAGAATGCCAGAGCATTCCAACTGACCACCCAGGAAGCAGAACTCATTCCAGATGTGATAGCTGGTACGTTCTTAGTTCATGACGTGTTTGCAAAAGTATTATTTGACTCTGGTGCAAACCAAAGTTTTATCATTACTTCATTCTGCCAAGCTCTTAATTTACCCTTAACCATCCTTAGACAGATCTTTACAGTCGAAATGGCAGATGGGAATTCTGTTAACATAAATAAGGTTTTGCAAGAAGGAAAGATAGAACTTTTAGGTTATAAGTTCTCTGCAAACCTGTTACCTATGAAATTAGCCGGATTCGATGTAGTGTTAGGAATGGATTGGTTAGTAGCCAACCATGCTCGAATCCTTTGTGATAAGAATTCTGTAGAAATTCGTACCCCTACAGGAGAAGTAATCTTAATCACAGGAGATAAACCTCGAAAGCCACTAAAATTCATTTCAGTAATGAAGTTGGCTAGTCATTCAAGAAAACAAGAAGTAGTGTACATGATTTCCGTAATCATTAACACTAAAAGTAAGGAACTTCAAGACATCCCTGTAGTCTCAGAATACCCAGATGTCTTTCCAGAAGAATTACCTGGATTACCACCCAATATAGAAGTAGAGTTCAAAATTCATCTAATTCCTGGTACTACACCAATAGCCAAGGCACCTTATCGATTAACACCCACCGAAATGCTAGAACTAAAGAAGCAGTTAGATGAATTACTAAGCAAAGGGTTTATACAACCTAGCTCATCCCCTTGGGGAGCTCCAGTGTTGTTTGTTAAGAAGAAGGACGAATCCATGAGAATGTGTATCGATTATAGGGAATTAAACAAGCTTACAATTAAGAATAGATACCCATTACCTAGGATTGATGACCTTTTTGATCAGTTGCCAGGAGCTAAGTATTTTTCTAAGATAGACTTATGATCCGGATACCATCAATTGAAGGTACAAGAAGAAGACATACCTAAAACTGCTTTCAGAACTAGGTATGGTCATTATGAGTTTACAGTCATGCCCTTCGGACTAACAAATGCTCCTGCAGCATTCATGGACATGATGAATCGGATTTGTAAACCATACTTGGATAAATTCGTAATTGTCTTCATTGACGATATACTTCTTTTTTCCAAAAGTCAGGAAGAACATTGTGAACACCTACATGCACTCTTAACTTTGTTAAGAAAGGAAAAGCTTTACGCTAAATTCTCGAAGTGTGAATTCTGGCTGCAAGAAGTGCAATTTTTAGGTCACATGGTAAATCACGAATAAATTCACGTAGATCCTGCTAAAATAGAAGCAATCACCAAATGGAAGGTCCCGCAAACGGCTATGGAAATTAGAAGTTTTCTAGGCTTAGCTGGATACTATAGACGCTTTATTAAGGATTTTTCCAAGATAGTTGTACCCTTGACTAAGCTAACCTGTAAAGCAATTAAGTTTGAATGGGGACCTAGACAAGAAGAAGCTTTTAAAATTTTAAAGCAAAGGTTGACAAATGCTCCAATTTTAGCCTTGCCCGAAGGAACAGAAGATTCTGAAGTATATTGTGATGCTTCAAAATTAGGATTTGGATGTGTGTTGATGCAACACAAGAAGGTAATTGCGTATGCCTCCAGGCAGTTGAAAAAGCACGAAGAAAATTATACGACTCATGATTTAGAATTAGGATCAATAATTTTTGCCTAAAGATCTGGAGACATTATCTATATGGAAGTAAGTTTACTGTTTATACAGATCATAAAAGCTTAAGGTATATATTTGGGCAAAAAGAACTGAACATGAGGCAAAGAAGATGGATGGAAATCCTAAGCGATTACGACTGCGATATTCAATATCACGAAGGAAAAGCAAATGTAGTTGCAGATGCTTTAAGTCGTAAGTATCATGAAAAGCAAAAGCGAGTTTGATGTGCGTGAAGTGTGTTATATTTTTAGATGTTTATTTAAGCCCTTTTTACACTATTAGCCAAGTTTTAAATTTATAAAACACGATATTTACTAACACTAAACACACATATGGGCAAGTGCACCCATCGTGGACGTAGTATAGTGTTGGTAAGATACCGAGGTCGTCCAAGGACACAAGAGCTTTTAATACCGGTTTATCCTCAACGTCTAATCAAATCAAAAAGTTAGAAAAATGTTTTAAACTAAGAAAAATAAAAACTAACTAAATGCTGAAAAATAAAATAAAATAAAAACAGATAGACAAGATGAATCACTTGGATCCGACACGTGTATTAGTATAACCTTTGATTATTTTCGCACTTTTGCACTTGTTTAAGAGATTATCTTAGTTATTGTAGTAGGCCCCTTTTTCGGAGGTGACGTTACCCTCAACCCAGTAGTTTGAGTCAGCAAGGATACAATCCTAAAGGGTCGGATTATTGAAAGATAATGAATTAAGTTATTAATGCAAATTATGGTAGGCCCCGTTTTCGGCGGTGACGTTACCCTCGGCTAAGTAGTCTGAGTCAGCAGGGATACAGTCCTAAATAGCCGGGTTATAGTATTAATAGTAGTTAGCTTATGAGGGGGTCAAAGAGTTTGGATCCCCGCCATCCAATACCTATGGGCATTGAAGGAGATCCTACTAAATTTGACCCAGGTCCCAAGCAGGACCTCTAAACGCTGAACAAGGGCAAGACCTTTACCAAACCGTTCCCTTAACCCCCGACCAGGTAGCCAACATACCTCCATATAGACCGTGGAGATATGAATGGTGAAAATCTTTTATTTTATATAGACAGTAAAATAATGCCAAGACACCACGGACAAACGATAAGGAAAGATCACCTTCAACATAAGTAACTAGTTATTAAAGTCATTAATACAAAACCAAATAAAAAGTGCAAAAGATTAAAAATAAAAAGTATTATACTAAACACTTGTCTTCACCAAGTGATGTAAGAGACTTAGGCAAACATGGCCTTGATTGTCAAGAACTCTTACGATCAATCTTGGATCCCGAGACGACTCACACACTCTATGATGGACAATGGATGATGGTGGTGGATGATGGTGTTATGGTGGTGATGGGTGGTGGATGAAGTGTGAGAGAGGTGGTGTGCCAAGGGATGAGAGAGAATGAAACCAAGCTCCTCTATTTATAGGCTGAACAGAACGCTGGACACGGCCCCGTGTCCGCTGGACACGGCCCCGTGCCCGTCTGACATTCTCTCTCTTCATTAATTGTAATTGCGAATTACAATTAATGCGCCTGCTGTACTTTCAACACGCCCCCGTGTCCGCTGGGCACGGCCCCGTGGTGAGCAATGGAAGCTTCTACTGGTTTGTCTTTTCTGCTGCTTCCTGGGCACGCCCCCGTGTTCACTGGACACGGGGCGTGTTCAGACTTCTGTTCTCTTCTCTTTGTCTTGGGAGGTGCCGTTGAGGGTCCGGGCAGTTTACTTTTGTTCCTTTTCTTGTATTTATGGTAGAATTAGTGGTCTTTTTGCTTCTTTCGTGATTTTGAGCTCATTTCATCCTGAAAATACAAAAGGAAGACAAAAACACTCTTTTTCCAACATTAGTACTTAAAAAGGGTTAGTTTTATGCCTTAATTGATGTGTTTTATATGTTGCATTTTACACACATCAGAGTTCGTGCTCTCAGATTAAATCTGCAAATTGATTTAATGGAGCAATTGAAGAAAGTTCAAGAAACAGCAATCAAAGACGATGCTGAAGGAATGAAAGGATATATAAAGGAACTAGAACAAGGAAACGATGGAATTTGGAGATTCCACAAGAAAAGAATTTGGGTACCTAAGCAGGGAGATTTAAGAAATAAGATTCTAGAGGAAGCCCATAAATCTAGGTATACCATGCACCCAGGTAACAATAAGATGTACCAAGATTTAAGGAATAATTTTTGGTGGATAGGAATGAAAAAGGATATAGCTGAATATGTATCTAAGTGTCTTACTTGTTCACAAGTAAAAGCAGAACATCAGAAACCTTCGGGACTACTACAACAATTAGAAATGCCGGTATGGAAATGGGAACTCATAACAATGGATTTTGTTACTAAGTTACCTAAAACCAGAAAAGGTAATGATGCGATTTGGGTAATTGTGGATCGATTAACCAAATCAGCTCATTTTCTGCCAATGAAGGAAACCTTTAGCATGGAAAGATTAGCCAAGTTGTACGTAGACGAAGTAGTATCCTTACATGGAGTTCCACTCTCCATTGTATCGGATCGAGATAGTCGTTTCACTTCCCATTTCTGGACTAATTTCCAGGAAGCAATGGGAACCCGACTAAATTTAAGTACTGCATATCATCATCAAACAGACGGACAAAGTGAAAGGACGATAAAAACCTTGGAAGACATGCTCCGAGCATGTGTAATTGATTTTGGTGGTAATTGGGGTAACCACTTACCCTTAATTGAATTCTCCTATAACAATAGTTATCACTCAAGTATCGAAACTGCTCCATTCGAGGCACTGTATGGACGTAAGTGCAGAACTCCATTTTGTTGGGCAGAAATAGGAGAAAGTCAATTATCAGGTCCAGAAATTGTAGAAGAAACCACAGACAAGATAACTCAAATCAAGGAAAGACTGAAGACTACTAGAGATCGCCAGAAAAGCTATGCAGACAATCGCCGCAAGCCACTAGAATTTCAAGTCGGAGACAAAGTACTTTTGAAAGTCTCTCCTTGGAAAGGAGTAGTACGATTTGGTAAGAAAGGAAAGCTGAGTCCAAGGTACATAGGACCATTTTCAGTGATCCAACGAACAGGACCAGTTGCTTACCGTCTAAAATTACCAGAAGAATTAGCCGGGGTACATGATGTGTTTCATATATCCAACCTCAAGAAATGTCTATCTGACGAATCTCTGGTAATACCTCTCCAAGATGTGCAAGTAAATGAAAAGTTGAAGTTTGTTGAAAAACCACTTCAAATAGAAGATAGAAAGATTAAGTTTCTCAAACATAAACGACTGGTGCTAGTCAAGGTCAAGTGGGATTCAAAGAGAGGACCTGAATATACCTGGGAGCTGGAATTAGAGATGAAACGCAGATATCCACACTTATTTCAATAAATCTCGAGGACGAGATTATAATTAAGGTGGGGAGGATGTAAGGACCTTCAATGTCCCTAACTTAGTCATACGTGAAAACCCGGACCCCTAAAACCCTAACCAGCTTGAAAAATCAAGAGAAACAAAATTCTGGGTTTTAGGCGGGCCGCGTAAGGGATAGCCTTACCTTACGCGGGCCGCGTCAACTTGAGGTTGACCAGATAAGTATGCTGGGGCCACGTGTTGACCAGCTGGGGGACCTACGAATGACCAATCAAACTTACGCCTAGACTGGGCGGCTAGGCGGGCCGCGTAAGTGTTACATGAGGGTTTACGCGGGCCACGTGAAGTCCTAATTTCACCTATAAATAGCCTGTTGAATGCACAGTCCACTGATGTCGAAACCTTTTCGTAAAAACGAATTCTCACTACTGTAAACTCGAAAATTCAATTAGTATAGCGAGGCGCTGCTGCAATACCGGGTATTAACTCGATCGCTATTACGATACAACGTTCGATCGATTGAAACTATCCAACAGATGTTTAAGTGCTACCCACATTAGGGTTATACTTTGTCATTTGTCGTGATTTCGACTTGAATGGTTGAGTATTGTCCGAATACGGGCTATACTCTGTCATTCGTTGTGAATCCGCTGGATATTTAAGTATCGCACTTTGTCATTAGTTGTGAGGGTTTTAATCTCGTGAATTGTCGTAACTACTGTATTAGTTAGTAACCCAGTTTATGTGCATTGTTAATTAAATTAGGTTAAACAAGACTAATCAGTAGGCTTATACACTGCTCGTTAAATCTGCAATGTGAGTCATTCTCTTTTTATCAACTATTTTACAATACTCCAAATTATTTTCAAAGGTTATAATTACAGGGATTAAGTCGTGGTTATCTTAATCAATGGCTAGTGGGGTATTGTGCACATTACTAATTTTTCACAGGGTTAGGCTAATAAGCCCTAACACAGGTTAGGCATATAAGCCCTAACAGTGATAATCATCACTAATTGGGTGACAGGACCCAATAGTGGTATGACCATCGTCACCAGGAGGTGACCCGGCGCCATATAATAATAAGATAAAAACCATTGTAATCGCTCTTATGCTGTAATTTATAACTAGGTGTCATTTTATCAAAATGAATGATTCACTCAGTATTTCCCGCTGACAAAACCTTTTTCAAACATGTTTCAGGTGATCTGTTGTAAACCAGGAAAAAGTGTTGTGAAGCACTACAAGCTTAAAGGAGTGGCTCAATATAAATGAATAAAGAAACATGTTTTGTAAAATAAAGATTTCCCAATGAAATCACTTTATTGTAAATTACGAGATTTTATCCCTAAATTATGTAAATAAAATAAACGAGCGTTTTTAGTATTAAAAGATCCTGCATTTAAAGACTTCCGCTGTCGCCTAAATTAAATACCACGGGATTTCCTGCCTTGCGGCTCTGGACCGGGTCAAACCGGGGCTGAGGGCCATGATAGTTTTTGAAGTCGAGGCGAATTGCATAGGTAAGCTCTTGGCCGTCGGGGCTGACGAGTCGCAGACCTGCGCCTGCACCGTCCTCATTGGACGCACCATCAGTATATAGTGACCATCAGTATATAGTGCCCAGGTTTTTGAGGAGGATGGTGGTGGTGCAGGGTTTTGTTCTTGTTCGCATTCTTGAATGCGATTTGCCGGTACTTTGGTGACGAAATCAGCTAGGACCTGGCCGTTGATTGCGAGGCGCGGCTTGTAGTTCTGCGTGAGTGCGCCCAGCTCAATTGCCCATTTCGCTAATCTCCCAGAGATGTCAGGTTTTGATAGGATCGGGCTGTAACACCTCGAATTTTCGTGTCCAATGATGTGTTAACACGTGTCATTTGATTACACGTGGCATCCATAATAAATAAAGGACAAATTTTGACAAACCTTGAAAGTATATAAATTCGAGGGTTATAAATGTCAACAAGGGTAAATATACTGTATAATAACCCTGAATAAATGCTTGTACCTTCAAACGAATAAATCATAAATCGTACGGAAGCGAAACGCGGAGGAAAGTGAGAGATTACGAACTACAGGGGTTAACTGTGTCAACATGTTTAATTATACCTCTGAGCGACCCTTTAACGTTCCCAAGGCTTCGTAACAGTATTATACGCTCACTAGAATATACTGTATAAATTCCGCGAAATTCCGTCTTAAAACGAGAGAGTTATACTCAAATTCGTACGAGAAGGGTTAAAAGCGTCAAACAGTGAAAGTTAAGGCTTTCCAAATAATTAATAAACTAACCGGGGACTTAACAACGCGGGTAAATAACACGAGGCCCCCATCAGTAAATAACCGAGGGCCAAACCGCAAAGTTACCCCTTCAGACCCGAAAGGTCAGGTAAATCATTACGAAAGATTTCGTTATTAATTACCGGATTCTGATAATCATTACAAAAGATTTAGAATTTCTGGAAATCTGACCTCTCGCGACCCGCGATGTGTTATGGGTTAAGTTGAGGCGGGCCGCGAGCCTCCTGTTTTACGCGTCTGATATATGAATCTTAGGCGACCCGCATTATAAACGCATGGAACTTCCATGCGGGTCGCGTAAAGTGCCCAGATGCAGAATGTTAGTAACTACATGCCTTTTGGAGCTTATGAACGACCAAACAATCAATCAATGAGGCATGGGCGCCCCCTACTCGACCCATAGCCCTCTGGGACACCTACCCATCATCTCTGGACTGTTGTAGGTGTTTGTAATGATCATAGATGCTTGGCATTGGCTATAAATAGCCACATTATGCACATAACATTCACAACACCAAAAAACACACATCTCTGGTCATTGCAAGAGCCCTCAAGTCCTCTTCTCTGCTCTATAAGCAAGAACACACTTCTGTAAGTCGTTCATACTCATTTTGGTCCTGCATTTCCATAGTTTTAGCCTATAAACACAACCGTCGTAACTAACGGTTGTCATTACAATAACTTGCAAATGGTTCAGTCTTATGACGGATCAAAGGTGGTTTTGAGTAGATAATTATGTGGGTAATAAACCTCTAAAAGGGTTCCCCCTGATCACCACTCTAACTATGTCAAATATCGAGTCAAACGTGCGGTTAAAAAGTCAACAGAAAGCTATTTTAGCGATTTATGCATAATCTGTAATGTATATGTTATGAAACCTGTTTTGACACTTATAAAACATGATATTAAGTATATAAACTTGTTTGCGCTCGTTTGAATCGATCATTTGCTATATTGACCCGGTTCGGAGCCGAATGTCGCAAAAGTTTGACTTTTGCTTTGACTTCAGTTCTGACCCGTTTTAGTGAGGTATAGATATACCTTAGGACTCCCTTAGGACCAGGTCACATGTCGGTATAAACCTCTGTGATCGGTTCATGAGTTATCCGAGTCTTTTGCGCATTTCCGTCATTCGCCTAAAAGTTGACCGTAACGGCCTTTTGAAATTAAAACGAGTAATTCGGACGCGTGAACGGACCAGAACCTTGCTTATTAAATTATAAGCATGTCCTTAAAGTTTCACGTCAATCCGAGGTCTAGAATGAGAGTTATGCTAAATGGCGCATTTAAAGTAAACTTTAGTAATTAACGGCGCAATTAGCATAACACCTATCTAAACCAAGATTTCGTCACCAAAACTTTTACCCACTGTATTAAAATAATATTTTGGGAATTTTAAAGATTTTTAATAATTTTTACCTTGCTCATAGCCTGCGGTTATGGCTACGGTTCGGTAAATACCGAATATGCCCTTTTCGGCCAAAACATGAGTTCTACAAGGTCTTTTGACCCGATTTCAGTTGCTACTGATTTTAAATAATAAATAAAGTATTTTAAGCTTTATAAGCTGTTCGGGAAACTCAGATTTCCCGTAGAACTCGAAAAGCTCTTTAAAAGTCTTTAAAATGACCGAAAAGCCCCTACGGGGCGTAATATTAACTAAAACTCGTTACGGGCATCACGGAAGGTATCCTACTGATACCACAACCTCTTTAAGGCATGTTGACTTAGGAAATAAGCGTACGACTCTCATGGTTAACCGTTTCGCCTATTGCGTGCACGGTTCGGCTTATGAAACTAGTTTTCATAAATTAGCCGATACGGGTCAAATAATATTATTTGAACCCCAAAATCCAGAGTGTGAACCATAAACCCATTTAAAACAAGTCTCTGAACTTGTTGGGTCAGAATCACACACCATTCTCGGTTTTCGCCTTTTCACGCGATTAAACCGTATTCACATATCGGAACCAACCGGTCTAGGCTACGGCCATTTTAACGACTCGTTAGGATTCTAAGAGGTTAATTAAAACCTTCGTTCCAGATTAGGAGCCCCAGTAAAAGCTATCGGTGATTTAATCCAATTAAGGAAATATACTTGCAAAGGTAAATACTTTAACTTATTTCCCCTATATGGGCTTGGGTTACGGTATATTAATACCGCTTGATTGAGCATTGTATTCTTCCATCGCTTAGGTGGTTAATTAAATAATATGATCGGCTCATTTAAACAGTTTTGTTTCTTATAAGCCTTTGGGGGGTTTAATGACCGTTGTCCCGGATATCCTTGGCATCATTTTACGAAATGGCCACGACCATCGACATCCCGGTGTAGGCGTACACCCGGTATAAAGTGTCGACATTAAATTAAAAGACGTAGCCGTTGGTTTTTATACTACGGTTTTACGCAATGTGGTGTGTCTATAAATCTTTAACCCGGCACGACCCGGGCTACTGAACGCATAAAAGAACATGTAAAACGTTCACAAGATTTTAATAATTTTCCCAAGTTATAAAAGAGTTTGTGCCTTGTGCATTCAAATCAATTTTAATAAACATTTTTAAATGTGTCAGTTGAATGTATTTACCATTGTAAACTGACGTATTTTCCCCAAAAAGATTAAATGCAGGTACTATACGTAATGGGCTGGTATAGGCGTCCTAAGCATCGTACATAGTCTCGCAAACTCGATGCTGCATCTGAATGAACAATATTTATTACTTTTTGATCCGCTGTGGATATATTCAACTTCTGTAATACATTTGATATTACAA